>NC_090649.1:5440143-5712643 GCF_040937935.1 Hyperolius riggenbachi | reverse complement strand
ATCTGAGGTTAGTGTGCCTTATCTGAGTTAGTGTGCCTTATCTGAAGTTAGTATGCCTTATCTGAGTTAGTGTGCTTTATCTGAGGTTAGTGTGCCTTATGTGAGGTTAGTGTGCCTTATCTGAGGTTATTGTGCCTTATCTGAGGTTAGTGCGCCTTATCTGAGTTAGTGTGCCTTATCTGAGGTTAGTGTGACTTATCTGAGGTTAGTGTGCCTTATCTGAGGTTAGTGTGCCTTATCTGAGGTTAGTGTGCCCTATCTGAGGTTAGTGTGCCTTATCTGAGGTTAGTGTGCCTTATCTGAGGTTAGTGCGCCTTATCTGAGTTAGTGTGCCTTATCTGAGGTTAGTGTGACTTATCTGAGGTTAGTGTGCCTTATCTGAGGTTAGTGTGCCTTATCTGAGTTAGTGTGCCTTATCTGAGGTTAGTGTGCCTTATCTGAGTTAGTGTGCCTTATCTGAGGTTAGTGCGCCTTATCTGAGGTTAGTGTGCCTTATCTGAGGTTAGTGTGCCTTATCTGAGGTTAGTGTGCCTTATCTGAGTTAGTGTGCCTTATCTGAGGTTAGTGTGCCTTATCTGAGGTTAGTGTGCCTTATCTGAGTTAGTGTGCCTTAACTGAGGTTAGTGTGCCTTATCTGAGGTTAGTGTGCCTTATCTGAGGTTAGTGTGCCTTATCTGAGGTTAGTGTGCCTTATCTGAGTTAGTGTGCCTTATCTGAGGTTAGTTAGCCTTGTCTGAGGTTAGTGTGCCTTATCTGAGGTTATTGTGCCTTATCTGAGGTTAGCGCGCCTTATCTGAGTTAGTGTGCTTTATCTGAGGTTAGTGCAGTGCTGGGCGTAATGGAAAAAACTACGCTTACGGATCATTACGCGTAATTTTACGCTATTTCGCATTACGGAATTACACTTACGGCGTAGACATTCATTTACGGCACATGTCTGTAATTACGCATAGCCCTTACACAATTACGCGTAAGAATACCGTAATGCAAGTTGTTACGTTATTGCCTTACGCGTAATTTCCTACTAGCAATTAATGCGTAAGGTCATGCTGCCAAGCGGAAAAGTTGACGCATGGATCAATGTTAGGTAGCCGCCGACTTTAAGGGTTAATAGCAAAGCCCCCTTAATTGCTTAGAGCCTCAAATTTGGAGAATAAATTAAGGAGATCAGAAGGGCCCGTTTCCACTAGTGTGACGCGATTTCGCCGGCATTCCGACGCTTGTAAAAACGCATGCGGGTGCGTTTCCGCATGCGTTTTACCCGCGATTTCGCGTGCGATTTCGCATGGCAGGGTGCCATGCGAAATTAACCATGACACTGCCAGGACAAAATAACATTGGGAAGGGTGCGAAATCGCACGCGAAATCGCGGGTAAAAACGCATGTACCAAACGCATGCGTTTTTACTATTAAATACATTAGCGGCGATTCGCACGGATTCCCGACGCAGGCGAAAACTGTGGGTCCCGCCGTGCAGATTTGGCCCGCTGCCAAATCACTCCCGCACGCCGCACAGGTGGAAACAGCCCCATCCACTAACATTAGCTATGCGAATCCGCATGCAGTGCCCGCATGCGGATTCGCCCTAGTGGAAACGAGCCCTAAGAGGAATTTTTTTTTTTTTCAAAAAGACCTTATAGTTTTGGAGAAAATCGATGTTAAAGTTTCAAAGGAAAAATATATACATTTAAAAACCCGCCGACTTTAATTATAGGGATGAGCGTAATGACCTAATTACGAATTTCCGAAATTTCGCGAAATTACTACAATTACGATTTTAGCAGTAATTGAAATTTCGTAATTTTTGCAAATTACGCAAATTTTCGTAATTACGATTACGAAATTTAGTATTTTAAAGTTTGCAAAGGTTTCTATCCCTCTAGATGCCTAAAATGAATAACCAACCAACCTCCTCCTCCCTCTCTCTCTCCCTCCCTCTCTCTCTCTCCAGAGATCTGTAGTATTTCAAAACCATACTCACATTCATGACATGTCCAGGGATCAAACCCAGGCCAACCACATGGAAGACAGCTATGCTCACCACCATACCACCAAACACACACTAAATAGACTGCTAACCTAAATCTTACTTGTAGACAGTCATATGAGACACATGCTGGGTGCAGGGCTTTGTGATTGGACCATGCGATAGAGTGAGGTGCAAAAATGAAATCATGCCTAGCAGAGGATGGTTTCACAGTGCTAAATGCTAGGCTGGCTGTGGTGCAATTGGTTAGTGTGTCTGGCTGGTAACAGCAAGGTTACAGGTTCAATTCCATCCAGGCATGTCTTTTCCTTTTGCGTTCAACAGTTGTCCAAACAGAGCCAACAGAGCCCCAGATAGCCATGTAGAGTTAGGTCACAGCTAGCCTGGCTGTGGTGCAATTGGTTAGTGTGTCTGGCTGGTAACAGCAAGGTTACAGGTTTGATTCCATCCAGGCATGTCTTTTCCTTTTGCGTGCGCGCGCTGCGCCATTGAACCCCATGGGGTATTTTGCGTGCGTAAAACTTTACGCATGCAAAACTTTGTGCTCGGTGTTTGGACAACTGTTGAACTCAAAAGGAAAAGACATGCCTGGATGGAATCGAACCTGTAACCTTGCTGTTACCAGCCAGACACACTAACCGATTGCACCACAGCCAGGCTAGCTGTGACCTAACTCTACATGGCTATCTGGGGCTCTGTTGGCTCTGTTTGGACAACTGTTGAACGCAAAAGGAAAAGACATGCCTGGATGGAATCGAACCTGTAACCTTGCTGTTACCAGCCAGACGCACTAACCAATTGCACCACAGCCAGCCTAGCATTTAGCATTGTGAAACCATCCTCTGCTAGGCATGATTTCATTTTTGCACCTCACTCTATCGCATGGTCCATGGTCCAATCACAAAGCCCTGCACCCAGCATGTGTCTCATATGACTGTCTACAAGTAAGATTTAGGTTAGCAGTCTATTTAGTGTGTGTTTGGTGGTATGGTGGTGAGCATAGCTGTCTTCCATGTGGTTGGCCTGGGTTTGATCCCTGGACATGTCATGAATGTGAGTATGGTTTTGAAATACTACAGATCTCTGGAGAGAGAGAGAGAGAGAGAGAGAGAGAGAGAGAGAGAGAGAGAGAGAGAGAGAGAGAGAGAGAGAGAGGAGGAGGAGGAGGAGGAGGAGGAGGAGGAGGAGGAGGAGGAGGAGGAGGAGGAGGAGGAGGAGGAGGAGGAGGAGGAGGAGCTGGCTGTGCTATTCATTTTAGGCATCTAGAGGGATAGAAACCCTTACAAACCTGAAAAAGTAAAATTTCGGTTGGAGACACGAAATTCGTCATTACGGGAGTGAAATTTCGATTACGAAATTGTAAATTACGATTTGAAAATTAATTACGAAATTACGAATTTGGGTCGTAATGTTAAATTTCGCATTCGTAATAAAAGCAGTTCGAAATTTCGAAAATTTCGGCTCATCTCTAGGTTAATAGCAAAGCCTGCTTAAAATTTAGGAACACCAAATTCCCAGGGTATATTAAGGGGATCAGTGGGAATAAGAGGAAAAAAAATTCAAAAAGACCTTATAGTTTTTGAGAAAATCGATTTTTAAGTTTCAAGGGCAAAAATGTCTTTTAAATGCGGAAAATGTCCGGTTTTTTTGCACAGGTAACAATAGTGTATTATTTTCATAGATTCCCCCAAGTGGGAAGAGTTTTACTTACTTCGTTCTGAGTGTGGGAAATATAAAAAAAAAACGACGTGGGGTCCCCCCTCCCAGACCTCTTTAACCCCTTGTCCCCCATGCAGGCTGGGATAGCCAGAATGCGGAGCACCGGCCGCGTGGGGCTCCGCACCCTGACTATACCAGCCCGCATGGTCCATGGATTGGGGGGTCTCGGAAGGGGAGGGGCAGCCAAGCTTTCCCCTCCCCCTCCGAGCCCTTGTCCAATCCAAGGACAAGGGGCTCTTCTCCACCTCCGATGGGCGGTGGAGGTGGAGGCCGCGATTTCCTGGGGGGGGGGGGGGGTCATGGTGGCATCTGGGAGTCCCCTTTAAAAAGGGGTCCCCCAGATGCCCACCCCCCCTCCCAGGAGAAATGAGTATAGGGGTAATATAGTTGCTTAACACACAGAATACTATCTATTCTGAGTGGTGCTGGTCTCACTTGTGGATGGAATATAGTTGCTTTAGGGACACTTTTTTTCATATGTATGTCATCCTATATAATAATCCCCCTGTGTCCCTGTGTGTGTCCCTGCATTTGCACTACTGCGCATGTGCCGCAGGGACAGCCTGGGACAGGGAGCAGGACAATCCTGGGGGCCAGCCGGGTGGGCGGATGTGCGGGCGGCTGCGCATTGAGCGGGTGCACGTGCGCGTGTACGGTGGGTTCGCACGCATGTGTATGGCAGGTGTGCGCGTGCGGCGGCGGCGGCGATGACTGACCTAGAGCCCATTTTTAAATAGGCTTAGGTCTACTAATGAGAATATATTTCTGTAATTTTACTATCTAAGGGCTTGTGATTATGGAACGAACACACACACAAAAATCCAAATAAAATATTGTCACCATACATTGTGATAGGGAAATCATTTAAAGGGTGTAATGACCGGGACAAATGTGCAAATAAAATATGTGGGTTTTAATTATGGTAGCATATATTATTTTAAAACTTGAATGGTTGAAAACTGAGAAATAATGTTTTTGTTTTGTATTGTTTTCGTATTATTCCTATATGTACTATTTATGTACTACCCAAAGAAAGCCTTATTGGTGGTGAAAAAAAACAAGGTATAGATCTTTTTGTGATAAGTAGTAATAAGTTATTGGTGATCCCCTTGGGGTTGAAGTGGTTAAAGTGAACCCGAGGTGAGCATTATATGGAAGCTGCCATATTTATTTCCTTTTAACCTCCCTGGCATTTAATTTCCCTAGGATTTCTGTGAAAGATTGCCCCCAGATGTTGATGACGCTGCAATCAACACATATCGTCTGGGAACATCTCACTGACGAGGGAGAAGAGAAGCAAATCCACTGAGGGACATGGAAGAAGACACTGGGGAAGCTATTGGAGGTACACGGCAAGGGTGAGTATAAGCCACAGTATAGGTTAACCAGCTATAGGTTCCCCAGTATAGGTAAGTCAGGTATAGGTACTACAGAATAGGTAAGTCAGGCATAGGTGCCACAGTATAGGTAATCCAGCTATAGGTGCCACAGTATAGGTAAGCTAGATACAGGTATAGGTGCCACAGTATAGGTAATCCAGCTATAGGTGCCACAGTATAGGTAATCCAGCTATAGGTGCCAAAGTACAGGTAAGCTTGATACAGGTATAGGTGCCACAGTATAGGTAAGCCAGATACAGGTATAGGTGCCACAGTATAGGTAAGCTAGATACATGTATAGCTGCCACAGTATAGGTAAGCCACATACAGGTATAGGTGCCACAGTATAGGTAAGCTAGATACAGGTATAGGTGCCACAGTATAGGTAAGCCAGATACATGTATAGCTGCCACAGTATAGGTAAGCCAGATACAGGTATAGGTGCCACAGTATAGGTAAGCTAGATACAGGTATAGGTACCACAGTATAGGTAAGCCAGATACAGGTATAGGTGCCACAGTATAGGTAAGCTAGATACAGGTATATGTGCCACAGTATAGGTAAGCTAGATACAGGTATAGCAGCCACAGTATAGGTAAGCCAGAAACAGGTATAGGTGCCACAGTATAGGTAAGCCAGATACAGGTATAGGTGCCACAGTATAGGTAAGCTAGATACAGGTATAGGTGCCACAGTATAGGTAAGCCAGATACAGGTATAGGTGCCACAATATAGGTAAGCCAGATACAGGAATAGGTGCCACAGTATAGGTAAGCTAGATACAGGTATAGGTGCCACAGTATAGGTAAGCTAGATACAGGTATAGGTGCCACAGTATAGGTAAGCCAGAAACAGGTATAAGTGCCACAGTATAGGTAAGCCAGATACAGGTATAGGTGCCACAGTATAGGTAAGCTAGATACAGGTATAGGTGCCACAGTATAGGTAAGCCAGATACAGGTATAGGTGCCACAGTATAGGTAAGCCAGATACAGGAATAGGTGCTACAGTATAGGTAAGCTAGATACAGGTATAGGTGCCACAGTATAGGTAAGCCAGATGAAGGTATAACAGCCACAGTATAGGTAAGCTAGATACAGGTATAGCTGCCACAGTATAGGTAAGCCAGATACAGGTATAGGGGCCACAGTATAGGTAAGCCAGATAAAGGTATAGCAGCCACAGTATAGGTAAGCCAGATACAGGTATAGGTGCCACAGTATAGGTAAGCTAGATACAGGTATAGGTGCCACAGTATAGGTAAGCTAGATGCAGGTATAGCAGCCACAGTATAGTTAAGCCAGATACAGGTATAGCTGCCACAGTATAGGTAAGCTAGATACAGGTATAGGTGCCACAGTATAGGTAAGCCAGATACAGGTATAGGTGCCACAGTATAGGTAAGCTAGATGCAGGTATAGCAGCCACAATATAGGTAAGCCAGATACAGGTATAGCTGCCACAGTATAGGTAAGCTAGATACAGGTATAGGTGCCACAGTATAGGTAAGCTAGATACAGGTATAGGTGCCACAGTATAGGTAAGCCAGATACAGGTATAGGTGCCACAGTATAGGTAAGCTAGATACAGTTATAGGTGCCACAGTATAGGTAAGCTAGATGCAGGTATACCAGCCACAGTATAGGTAAGCCAGATACAGGTATAGGTGCGCCAGTATAGGTAAGCCAGATAAAGGTATAGCAGCCACAGTATAGGTAAGCTAGATACAGGTATAGGTGCCACAGTATAGATAAGCCAGATACAGGTATAGGTGCACCAGTATAGGTAAGCTAGATACAGGTATAGCAGCCACAGTATTGGTAAGCTAGATACAGGTATAGGTGCACCAGTATAGGTAAGCCAGATAAGGGTATAGCAGCCACAGTATAGGTAAGCTAGATACAGGTATAGGTGCACCAGTATAGGTAAGCCATATAAAGGTATAGCAGCCACAGTATAGGTAGGGTAGATACAGGTATAGGTGCCACAGTATAGGCAAGCTAGATAAAGGTATAGGTGCCACAGTATAGGTAAGCTAGATACAGGTATAGGTGACACAGTGTGGTCACCCAGAAGCGCTCTTGTCTGTCCAGCCAGTCTGTGGACAGACTGATGTTTCTGAAAATGAACCAGGCTTGGGCGGTGGTGAGTTCCTGGCCCCTGTTGTTGGCAAGAGGGGGAAATGAAGTGGCTGAGTGGGAATCACTATGCCTGCCTTACCACCCTTTACCACCACCACAACATCCTGGCTCTGTCTTGAGTAATAAGCCTGGCTTAATTTTTTTTTTTTACAGCCGTGGTACCAACACTAGGTGCCATGGTGATTGTCTAAACACAATTGCTGTGTGATTTTTTGGAGGTGTCTGGACTGATAACTGTGCTGTCCTAGCTGTGCGGTTGGACTTTGGACACAATGTGGGCTGCACGACCACTGTCTGGAACCTAGTCCTGATGTTAATTTACAGTCATTTGGGGGGGGGGGATTAAGTCCCCACATAATCAATTAGTGTTTCCCTTTTAAAAAAACATGATGCTACATGCCTCATCCCCCAGGTAAGGGGATTAGTATTTTTGTACTACTGTGAACCCTCCCTTTATTTCAAAATTTGCCAGGGGTATGAATAGTTATGGGCAGTACTGTAGAAAGATATCTTGAAATAATTTAAAACCATTAAACAGAACTAAAAACGACTAATAGAAAATACTCCGGAGGATTATCCAGAATCATAGGAGGCTGCAATAGCACTACTCCTGAGATTCCACCTTCTAGAGACCGAGCTGAGGCCCAGATGCAATTCACTTTTTCTCCTTAGTTTTCTCCGAAACGGTATTTTCACAACTTATCAATAAAAAGCCCTGTGAGCGCCCTGCGAGCACAAAATACCAACAATTTCCATGGCACCTTTTCACCTAATTTTTGCTACTTTTTTCATTGATAAGTGCTAAAAAGCTCCTTAAAGAGAACCAGAGATGAAGCACCCTCTTGTATTTTACCTTATAAATCAGTGGGAACATGACAGTAAACACCTAATCTGCTCTTTGTTTCATTGTTCTCTGTTTAATCTGACTGTTATCACCTCTGATAAGAATCCCCGACTGAGCACTCAGTCTAGCTTTGCTACGGAAAGATTATAGCCGAGTCTGTCTTCTCTGGTGTCTTTTCAAGCCCAAGCCTGCCCCCTTGTGGCTCTGCTATAATGACTCTGCTATAATTATTCCCTGCAAAGCCAGACTGAATGCTCAGTCTGGGATTCTTATCACAGCTGATAACAGACACTTTTAGCAGTGAGGATGAAACAGAGAGCATGGTAAGTGTTTTCTCTAATGTTCTTACTGATATACATGGTAAATTACACAAGGGTGCTTCCTCTCTGGTTCCCTTTAAAGGAATCTAAAAAAAAAATAAACGTATGATATATTATGAAAATAAACTTATGTTACAATGATTTGTATGTGTAGTACTGCGAAGACGTAAAATAGGATTAGCATAGATATGAGTCTCCTATTGTTTCCAGTACAGGAAGAGTTAAGAACCTCCAGCTGTTATCTATGCAAAGAGCTTCTCTGAGCTCTGTCTTCTGAAGCACTTCTCTCAGCTGTGTCTCACTGTTTCTTGTGTGTGTGGTTTTACTGCAGAGGAAAGCTCAAAGGGTCATTAGCTCTGCTCTGTTTCATCATTTAAAATGCTGAGGGCTAGTTCACACTGGCGGCTGAACCGTGATCGCGATTCAATAGGCAAATTCTCACGATTTACCACATTTTGCGCTTGTGATTCCCGTTCCCCTAAGCGCTGCGATTGATCACAAACGCCGCAGTGTGAATCCATAGGGAAATATTTGCCGGCAATCAGCAAAGCTCTGCAAAAGTGCCAACTATGAAACTTTTTTCTTTGCTACTAACGTTCTATTAATTATTCATACTACACAACCAATTCATTATTTCATGTTTTTTGTTTGTTTGTTTTTGTTTTTTACGCTTCAGTGTCACTTAAAAAGAGAAAATCAAAAATGATCTCTTAGGAGAAAACTCAGGGGAAAACGTTAGTTGGGCCATATGAGTCAGAGCTCAGTGTTGTAACTGGAGTGTATATGGAGCAGATGATGGGGGTGTTTCTGCTCTCACCTCCATCCCACCAGGTTGCTAAGTCAACCAGCAGCAGCACCCAGTCCAGTTATAGTAAATAGTAAGAGGTAACGGTATTGGGCATAAATGTGAGTGGCATGAATAGGACTCACATTATAGCCGGGGGGATACCACTATTTTGAGTGCATTCTTAGTACAGTCCGAGGCCGCGGCCAGTGATAACAGGGAATTCATTATTCAGGGAAGGCTGACATTGCTATGTTCTTGCTGCCGGGGGTTACTTAGATGAGCGCTGGAGTGAATAATATGCATTAACAGTGGATTTTCATAAATATACAAGAACACTTACTAAAACATCAGTAGCCAAGAAGCTGTCTGTGATTTCTGATGGCTAGGTGTCTGAAGTTAGAATTTAGCTAAACTGGGTGATTTAACATTAATGAGATACCCCCCCCCCTCCCCCCGGATGCCTTATTCACGGTTTGGCATTCTGGGAAGAAAAGTGGGCGCGTCAGTAGTCCGTATTTCACTCAGCTGCCTTCTCCTCGCATGATGCCAGATAGATCAGGTCCAACTAGCATTTCTCCTGACTTTGAAGGACTAACAGAGATTTATATATTTCCCTTCCCTAGGACAACTTTCTTGTGCCTTTCCCCGATATACGCAACCCCCTAACAAGCCTATAGCATCCATCCCTTGTGTCTGTAGCAGCCCCCTTCCTATTCTACGTGCAGCCCCCTTTTGCATGTGTGGCAGGCTCTCTTTCATGTACCGCTTGCTTGAGTGGTAGTTTCCCCTTTAGTTTGTTGCATTGTTGCACCCCTCCTTGTAGCTTCCTCATCCATAGGCTGAGAGGCTCTTTTCAATGTTCAGCCACTGTTTTAAACCACACACGCTCAACAAAAGTCTTTTAAATGCACAATTATCAAACAACTTTTGGATTGACTTGATCTGCGTCTTATCAGTTGTTTGAACAACAGCAAACAACTTTTTTTTTGGTTGTTTTAACTTGTTTCAACAACAAAAGTTGTTTGATAATTGTGCATTTAAAAGAGTTATGTTGAGCCTTTAGGCACCTTTGTGACGTTTTCAGAAATACTACCCTGAGTAATAACACGCTTACCATCTTTACGGTCTATTTCCTGTCTCTGTGGTAGCTAGTCTTTCTCCTCACTGGTAAACAAGTTCAACTCACCCTTTCAATGACTTTTGCCATCCTCATTGATCTCACATTGGCACACTCTTGGTAATAACTTTCACAAGGCCACTTACCTGCAGTGACTGCCTGGAGCAGGACTATTCCCAGCAGGAGGGTGAGATATGAAGCTATAGCAGCTCTCATGGTGTCTGGCGGGTGGAGTGAACTTCTGGGTCCGGCTCAGCCACGTATTATATCAGAAGTTGGTGGGCAGGAAGTGGGGTTGGTACCAGATGGTTCCTCCCATTATCACTCTGAGGATCACGAGGCATCAGAGCTATACATCACCTCTGCACAATAGGCTTGTGGATCACACGAGTCAATCTGACCTTGTATTATTTACACAGTTTCTTAGCAGGATATTGTGCTTGAGTTATGGAGGTCGGAGAGTAGTAAGAACACTGGAGAATATACAGAATCCATCAAACATGGACTGGCTTGGTTGGACGTTTGCATAGAAATGTATATATGGCTTTCAGTCTGTTCTGTTCTGTTGTGTGTTCAGTACAGTCCTGGCCAAAAGTTTTGAGACTGTCAAAAATATTCGTTTTCACAAAGTTTGCTGTTAAACTGCTTTTAGATCTTTGTTACAGTTGTTTATGTGATGTACGGAAATATCATTATAAGCACTTTATACGGTTCAAAGGCTTTTACTGACAATTACATGAGATTTATGCAAAGAGTCAGTATTTGCAGTGTTGGCCCTTCTGTTTCAGGACCTCTGCAATTCCACTGGGCATGCTCTCAGTCAACTTCTGGGCCAAATCCTGACTGATAGCAACTCATTCTTTCATAATCAGTACAGTACATATTTCAGTACATCACACAAACACATGAAACAAAGATCTAAAAGCAGTTTAGCAGAAAACTTTGTGAAAACTAATATTTTTGACAGTCTTAAAACTTTTGGCCAGGACAGTAGAGTCCAGCGATGCTGGATAGAGTGAATAGAGATGGTAGCTGTGTGAGGCCCTCGTGTGATATTATACCATAAACTACTTCACTAACCTCTGCAGAATACACAGCAAGACATTATCTATCACAGCTAGGGAGAGTGGGAAAAGTTTGAAGCTCACCTCTCAATAGCGTCTAATGTAGATATATGACAAAGACTGAGACGGACAGGTTGCTGGATGATTGTTACTCCCTTAGACTCAGGAATGCTGTCAGCAGCACTGCGCCCCCCCCCCCCCCCCCTGATGTTTGAAGAGAGAAGTCGCCTGGGGCACGTGCCATGCCTGCACCCTTTTAGATACACGGCTGCCTCCATTGTTTGGAAGCAGTGAAAGTGATGCTGTGTACATAAAGCGATGACAATAGCAGTCACCTGGGACACCAGAACTCGGGTCACAGAAACCCAGAAGGTTCCATAAATACAGAGCCTGATTATAGAGGATCATGTCAGCTGCACTAGTGACATGTGACTGCTGTGATACCTCCACCAGGACACCGCCTGCCACCTGAACATCAGCACAGCTGCCATACATGTCTAATAGCAATATAGTAGGGAATGCATGACATGAGGACAAATCATAAGAAATAATACAATATGAATTGTTGTAATGCACAACTTAAAGAGACACTGAAGCGAAAAAAAAAATGATATAGTGAATTTGTTGTGTACTATGAATAATTACTAGAAGATTAGCAGCAAAGAAAATATTCTCATACTTTTATTTTCAGGTATATAGTGTTTTTTCTAACATTGCATCATTCTATAATATGTGCAGATTACGCAACACTCAGCATTCAAAATGATTCTTTCAGAGCAGTCTGTGAAGTAATGACCTCTCCTCTGGCAGAGGAAAAGTAAATAGTCCAGGAACAGTTGAGATAATAAAAGTCAGATAACAGCCCTCTCCATGCCTAACTTAGTCGGAGAGCTTAATGGCTTGTTTGCATAGAGATAACAACTGGAGTTTCTCAACTCTTCCTGTACTGGAAACAATTACACTGATGTATCTGATCTTAATGTTTTATTTCTTAGCTGTACTACACATACAAATCATAATATCATCATTTTTTTTTTCGCTTCAGTGTCTCTTTAAGTGAGCGGGATATGGCGGCTGACACATTGCTTTACTTTTAAACAATACACATTGCCTGGCTGTCCCTTTTTCAGAATCAGAATCAGGTTTATTCACCAAGTGCAGAGGGTCTGTACATGGAATTATTTTTGGCACAAAAAAGGAATAATAATAACAAAGTTTGCAATGGTAGGAGAAGGAGTGCCGTGGACAGTCACATATGTAGGTGGTGACACTAGTTCAAGGGGTGGGTTTTGGGGGCCTGGGCGGGGGTTGTGGGGGGGCTAGGTTGAGGAGCTGGATGACTCGGGGGAAGAACGAGTTCCTGTGTCTGGTGGTCTATGGACCTGTAATGATGACCCAATGGTAGAAGGTTTAGATAGCGGTTTCCAAGGTGTGAGGGGTCTCTTGCTATCCTGACAGCCCTGGATCGTAGCCTGAAGGAGTGGAGGACATTCTAGTGGTCGGAGGGGGGTCATGATGATCCTTTGTAATTTGTACCTGTCAGTCAGTCAGTCACTGAGGCCCCTGTGTATCATACATTGATATAGAAGCACTGACTCGATGGTAGCTGAATAGAAGCAGGACAGAAGGTCCTGTGACATGCCAAATTTCTTCAGTTGGCACAGGAAGAACAGCTGTTTGGCTTTCTTTTGGGTTCTGGTGATATTTACTTCTCACCTTAGGTTGCTGGAGATGGCGGTGCCCAGGAAGCAGGTGTTTGCGACTGTGGCAACCTCTGTGCCATTGAAGATGACCGAGGGGAGTTCAGTAGGACTATTCCTGAAGTCAATGATCAGCTCTGCAGTTTTTGCTGTGTTGAGGATGAGCTTGTTTACTTTACACGAGTCACAAATAACCTTCTCACACTCCTGACGATAGGCTTGTTCATCACTCTTGTCTATGAGGCCTAGGATGGTGGTATCGTCCGCCAACTTGATGACCTTGACAGAGTTATTCATTGAGGTGCAGCCATTTGTGTACATCAAGAAAAGGATTGGGGACAGGACACAACCCTGAGGGGAACCTGTGTTTGTGACTCTGATCTGCAAGGAGACGGTGTCCAGCTTGACCGAGTTCTGTTTGTTAGGGAGTCTTTTAGCCAATCGCAGAGGCTGGGGTGCACATTGAGATGTACTAGCCTCTCAAAGATGATGTTGAGGCTGATGATGTTAAAGGCAGAGCTAAAATCCAGGAGGAGAATCCTTGTATAGGTGTTTGGCCTATCTAGGTGACTCAGAATGTACTCCAGGCTAATATTGATGGCATCCTCAACAAACTTGTTTGCTCTGTAGGCGAACTAGTGTTGGTCATTCAAGCCTATGGTGGTGTGTTTCAGGTGGGACAGAAACAATTTCAATTGGTCTGTAATTGTTGAGGTCGGTGGCTTCTTGTTTTTTTGGGATTGAGATGATTGTGGACTTCTTTAGCAAGACGGTACCTTATGATTTTTAATTCTTTATTAAAAGAAAAAAAAATGCATAAACTAAATATAGAAGTCGAAACAAATTGATATAGCAAAAATAATAAGGATTAAAGGTGAAAATAACTGAGTGTAATGTCTTGAGCAGTTTGTGTCAGATTACTGTGCCCTTTGCGACGGTAAGTCCAAAATAGGAGATATAAAGCTGCAGCCTGGGGGTAGAGGGGCTGGATTGCATAGATACAGTAGTACACAGTAGTATATAGGTACAATGCTAAGCTACGATTTATACAGCACAGTTTAGCCAAACAAAAACAAAGACAATACAGTACACAGCAGCATAAAGAGAAAAGAAAAGCTGGTTACATGTCCTCTCACATAAATCTCTGGCTCTTTTGCACGTATATATTATTATGACTACTATACTGTATGACATTTTGCACTGTATGACTCCTCCAATAGAGATGCTAGATCATCATAGCAAGTATACTCCTTTTACAGGCCACACAAGGCGGTAACAGTAAAAAAGGGCGCAGGAGGCTAGTGGACAAATCGGGCGCCGCCATTCACTCCTATAATAATTATCGTTTACTGGGCGCCGAACAGGAAAAAAGGGCGCCCGAGAATAACGTTTTCCAACGGCGCCCGAAGATTTTTCATGTTTTATAACTGCTTGTGATGATTTACGTTTCTTATTTCAATAAAACATTATTTTAAATGTTATCCCTTACTGTTTGTAAAACATTATTATTCACGAAACAAAGCGATCAGTACGTAATGTAAATTGTAATATATTTTATCCCTTACTGTTTTTAAAACATTATTCTACACACAATGCAGTGATCACTAAGGAGGGTCTTAGGTTTAGGGACCATCAGGGGGGTCTTAGGTTTAGGTACCAACAGGGGGGTCTTAGGTTTAGGCACCACCAGGCGGGTCTTAGGTTTAGGCACCAATAGGGGGGTCTTAGGTTTAGGCACCAACAGGGGGGTCTAGGGGTTAGGGGTAGGTACAGGGAGGGTTACTTAGGCACCAACAGGGGGGTCTTAGGTTTAGGCACCAACAGGGAGGTCTTAGGTTTAGGCACCAACAGGGGGGTCTTAGGTTTAGGCACCAACAGGGGGGTCTTAGGTTTAGGCACCAACAGGGGTTTCTTAGGTTTAGGCACCAACAGGGGGGTCTAGGGGTTAGGGGTAGGTACAGGGAGGGTTACTTAGTAATTTTTTTTTAAACGTTATTATATGTTTCAATGTTTAAACGGAAGATTAACGTTTTTACAATTGCCGATTTAATGTACATTATTTAATGATTTATAACTTTATAAAACATTAATTTTAAACGAAATACAGTACAATACATTTTTAAACGTTATCCATGCTTATCGTTTAAAACCCTGCGCCCTTTTTTCCCAGCGCCCCTTTTTAACGTACGCATACAAGGCTCTCCAGATATCAAATATGTCTTCTTGATGAAGTAATGAAGTAAAGACTGCATCGGGAAGATGATCTAGCATCTCTATTGGAGGAGTCATACAGTGCAAAATAATAATAAATATGTGCAAAAGAACCAGAGATTTATATGAGAGGATAAATGGATCTAAGCAGGAGAATGCATACAGTGTGCCCAGGGAATAGGTAATGGTCCTGTCATGAGATGTTTGTACAGTGTGGCCTTGAACCTCCAGGCTGGTGGCCCCAGTGCAAACAGTATGTGTAGTTTAGCTATGTGGCGGAGCCGCTAGATACAGTTCCTCCAATTGTTGGATACACTTCTGGGGCTCTGTTCCTGGGTATCGTTAATAGTGTGCCTGTGTCCATTCATTCGTTTGCGCAGAGTTTGTCCAGTTTCTCCCACGTACATAACTAGGGATGGGACGAATCCACAATTTTTTCGAATCCGAATCCGAATCTGAAAAGGTTCTCGAATATATCGAACCTTTCGAATCCCGAATCTAACGAATCCTGCACATAAGAATTGTGCGATCCGTGGTATAGTTGCCCGCAGTATAGGTAGCGAGGTAAAGGTGCCTTCAGTATAGCTAGCTAGGTATGGTTGCCTTCAATATGGGTAGCTTTCAGTATAGGTAGCAGGGTATAGGGGCCTTCAGTATAGGTAGCAAGGTATAGGGGCCTTCAGTATAGGTAGCAGGGTATATGGGCCTTCAGTATAGGTAGCAGGGTATATAGGCCTTCAGTATAGGTAGCAGGGTATAGGGGCCTTCAGTATAGGTAGCAGGGTATATGGGCCTTCAGTATAGGTAGCAGGGTTTATGGGCCTTCAGTATAGGTAGCAGGGTATATGGGCCTTCAGTATAGGTAGCAGGGTATATGGGCCTTCAGTATAGGTAGCAGGGTATAGGGGCCTTCAGTATAGGTAGCACGGTTTATGGGCCTTCAGTATAGGTAGCAGGGTATAGGGGCCTTCAGTATAGGTAGCAGGGTATATGGGCCTTCAGTATAGGTAGCAGGGTATATGGGCCTTCAGTATAGGTAGCAGGGTATAGGGGCCTTCAGTATAGGTAGCAGGGTATATGGGCCTTCAGTATAGGTAGCACGGTTTATGGGCCTTCAGTATAGGTAGCAGGGTATATGGGCCTTCAGTATAGGTAGCAGGGTATAGGGGCCTTCAGTATAGGTAGCAGGGTATATGGGCCTTCAGTATAGGTAGCAGGGTATATGGGCCTTCAGTATAGGTAGCAGGGTATATGGGCCTTCAGTATAGGTAGCAGGGTATATGGGCCTTCAGTATAGGTAGCAGGGTATAGGGGCCTTCAGTATAGGTAGCAGGGTATAGGGGCCTTCAGTATAGGTAGCAGGGTATATGGGCTTTCAGTATAGGTAGCAGGGTATAGGGGCCTTCAGTATAGGTAGCAGGGTATATGGGCCTTCAGTATAGGTAGCAGGGTATATGGGCCTTCAGTATAGGTAGCAGGGTATAGGGGCCTTCAGTATAGGTAGCAGGGTATATGGGCCTTCAGTATAGGTAGCAGGGTATATGGGCTTTCAGTATAGGTAGCAGGGTATATGGGCCTTCAGTATAGGTAGCAGGGTATATGGGCCTTCAGTATAGGTAGCAGGGTATAGGGGCCTTCAGTATAGGTAGCAGGGTATAGGGGCCTTCAGTATAGGTAGCAGGGTATATGGGCCTTCAGTATAGGTAGCAGGGTATATAGGCCTTCAGTATAGGTAGCAGGGTATAGGGGCCTTCAGTATAGGTAGCAGGGTATATGGGCCTTCAGTATAGGTAGCAGGGTATATAGGCCTTCAGTATAGGTAGCAGGGTATAGGGGCCTTCAGTATAGGTAGCAGGGTATATGGGCCTTCAGTATAGGTAGCAGGGTATAGGGGCCTTCAGTATAGGTAGCAGGGTATATGGGCCTTCAGTATAGGTAGCAGGGTATATAGGCCTTCAGTATAGGTAGCAGGGTATAGGGGCCTTCAGTATAGGTAGCAGAGTATATGGGCCTTCAGTATAGGTAGCAGGGTATATAGGCCTTCAGTATAGGTAGCAGGGTATAGGGGCCTTCAGTATAGGTAGCAGGGTATATGGGCCTTCAGTATAGGTAGCAGGGTATATGGGCCTTCAGTATAGGTAGCAGGGTATATGGGCCTTCAGTATAGGTAGCAGGGTATATGGGCCTTCAGTATAGGTAGCAGGGTATATGGGCCTTCAGTATAGGTAGCAGGGTATATGGGCCTTCAGTATAGGTAGCAGGGTATATGGGCCTTCAGTATAGGTAGCAGGGTATATGGGCCTTCAGTATAGGTAGCAGGGTATATGGGCCTTCAGTATAGGTAGCAAGGTATAGGGGCCTTCAGTATAGGTAGCAGGGTATATGGGCCTTCAGTATAGGTAGCAAGGTATAGGGGCCTTCAGTATAGGTAGCAAGGTATAGGGGCCTTCAGTATAGGTAGCAGGGTATAGGGGCCTTCAGTATAGGTAGCAAGGTATAGGGGCCTTCAGTATAGGTAGCAAGGTATAGGGGCCTTCAGTATAGGTAGCAAGGTATAGGGGCCTTCAGTATAGGTAGCAAGGTATAGGGGCCTTCAGTATAGGTAGCAAGGTATAGGGGCCTTCAGTATAGGTAGCAGGGTATAGGGGCCTTCAGTATAGGTAGCAAGGTATAGGGGCCTTCAGTATAGGTAGCAGGGTATATGGGCCTTCAGTATAGGTAGCAGGGTATATGGGCCTTCAGTATAGGTAGCAGGGTATATGGGCCTTCAGTATAGGTAGCAGGGTATAGGGGCCTTCAGTATAGGTAGCACGGTTTATGGGCCTTCAGTATAGGTAGCAGGGTATATGGGCCTTCAGTATAGGTAGCAGGGTATATGGGCCTTCAGTATAGGTAGCAGGGTATATGGGCCTTCAGTATAGGTAGCAAGGTATAGGGGCCTTCAGTATAGGTAGCAGGGTATAGGGGCCTTCAGTATAGGTAGCAGGGTATATGGGCCTTCAGTATAGGTAGCAGGGTATATGGGCCTTCAGTATAGGTAGCAGGGTATAGGGGCCTTCAGTATAGGTAGCAGGGTATATGGGCCTTCAGTATAGGTAGCAGGGTATAGGGGCCTTCAGTATAGGTAGCACGGTTTATGGGCCTTCAGTATAGGTAGCAGGGTATATGGGCCTTCAGTATAGGTAGCAGGGTATATGGGCATTCAGTATAGGTAGCAGGGTATATGGGCTTTCAGTATAGGTAGCAGGGTATATGGGCCTTCAGTATAGGTAGCAGGGTATATGGGCCTTCAGTATAGGTAGCAGGGTATAGGGGCCTTCAGTATAGGTAGCAGGGTATATGGGCCTTCAGTATAGGTAGCAGGGTATATGGGCCTTCAGTATAGGTAGCAGGGTATATGGGCCTTCAGTATAGGTAGCAGGGTATAGGGGCCTTCAGTATAGGTAGCACGGTTTATGGGCCTTCAGTATAGGTAGCAGGGTATATGGGCCTTCAGTATAGGTAGCAGGGTATATGGGCCTTCAGTATAGGTAGCAGGGTATATGGGCCTTCAGTATAGGTAGCACGGTTTATGGGCCTTCAGTATAGGTAGCAGGGTATATGGGCCTTCAGTATAGGTAGCAGGGTATATGGGCCTTCAGTATAGGTAGCAGGGTATATGGGCTTTCAGTATAGGTAGCAGGGTATATGGGCCTTCAGTATAGGTAGCAGGGTATATGGGCCTTCAGTATAGGTAGCAGGGTATAGGGGCCTTCAGTATAGGTAGCAGGGTATATGGGCCTTCAGTATAGGTAGCAGGGTATATGGGCCTTCAGTATAGGTAGCAGGGTATATGGGCCTTCAGTATAGGTAGCAGGGTATAGGGGCCTTCAGTATAGGTAGCACGGTTTATGGGCCTTCAGTATAGGTAGCAGGGTATATGGGCCTTCAGTATAGGTAGCAGGGTATATGGGCCTTCAGTATAGGTAGCAGGGTATATGGGCCTTCAGTATAGGTAGCAAGGTATAGGGGCCTTCAGTATAGGTAGCAGGGTATAGGGGCCTTCAGTATAGGTAGCAGGGTATATGGGCCTTCAGTATAGGTAGCAGGGTATATGGGCCTTCAGTATAGGTAGCAGGGTATAGGGGCCTTCAGTATAGGTAGCAGGGTATATGGGCCTTCAGTATAGGTAGCAGGGTATAGGGGCCTTCAGTATAGGTAGCACGGTTTATGGGCCTTCAGTATAGGTAGCAGGGTATATGGGCCTTCAGTATAGGTAGCAGGGTATATGGGCCTTCAGTATAGGTAGCAGGGTATATGGGCTTTCAGTATAGGTAGCAGGGTATATGGGCCTTCAGTATAGGTAGCAGGGTATATGGGCCTTCAGTATAGGTAGCAGGGTATAGGGGCCTTCAGTATAGGTAGCAGGGTATATGGGCCTTCAGTATAGGTAGCAGGGTATATGGGCCTTCAGTATAGGTAGCAGGGTATATGGGCCTTCAGTATAGGTAGCAGGGTATAGGGGCCTTCAGTATAGGTAGCACGGTTTATGGGCCTTCAGTATAGGTAGCAGGGTATATGGGCCTTCAGTATAGGTAGCAGGGTATATGGGCCTTCAGTATAGGTAGCAGGGTATATGGGCCTTCAGTATAGGTAGCAAGGTATAGGGGCCTTCAGTATAGGTAGCAGGGTATAGGGGCCTTCAGTATAGGTAGCAGGGTATATGGGCCTTCAGTATAGGTAGCAGGGTATATGGGCCTTCAGTATAGGTAGCAGGGTATAGGGGCCTTCAGTATAGGTAGCAGGGTATATGGGCCTTCAGTATAGGTAGCAGGGTATAGGGGCCTTCAGTATAGGTAGCACGGTTTATGGGCCTTCAGTATAGGTAGCAGGGTATATGGGCCTTCAGTATAGGTAGCAGGGTATATGGGCCTTCAGTATAGGTAGCAGGGTATATGGGCTTTCAGTATAGGTAGCAGGGTATATGGGCCTTCAGTATAGGTAGCAGGGTATATGGGCCTTCAGTATAGGTAGCAGGGTATAGGGGCCTTCAGTATAGGTAGCAGGGTATATGGGCCTTCAGTATAGGTAGCAGGGTATATGGGCCTTCAGTATAGGTAGCAGGGTATATGGGCCTTCAGTATAGGTAGCAGGGTTTATGGGCCTTCAGTATAGGTAGCAGGGTATATGGGCCTTCAGTATAGGTAGCAGGGTATATGGGCCTTCAGTATAGGTAGCAGGGTATATGGGCCTTCAGTATAGGTAGCAGGGTATATGGGCCTTCAGTATAGGTAGCAGGGTATATGGGCTTTCAGTATAGGTAGCAGGGTATACGGGCCTTCAGTATAGGTAGCAAGGTATAGGGGCCTTCAGTATAGGTAGCAGGGTATATGGGCCTTCAGTATAGGTAGCAGGGTATATGGGCCTTCAGTATAGGTAGCAGGGTATATGGGCCTTCAGTATAGGTAGGTAGCAGGGTATATGGGCCTTCAGTATAGGTAGGTAGCAAGGTATAGAGGCCTTCAGTATCGGTAGCAAGGTATAGGGGCCTTCAGTATAGGTAGCAGGGTATATGGGCCTTCAGTATAGGTAGCAGGGTATATGGGCCTTCAGTATAGGTAGCAGGGTATATGGGCCTTCAGTATAGGTAGCAGGGTTTATGGGCCTTCAGTATAGGTAGCAGGGTATATGGGCCTTCAGTATAGGTAGCAGGGTATATGGGCCTTCAGTATAGGTAGCAGGGTATATGGGCCTTCAGTATAGGTAGCAGGGTATATGGGCCTTCAGTATAGGTAGCAGGGTATATGGGCTTTCAGTATAGGTAGCAGGGTATACGGGCCTTCAGTATAGGTAGCAAGGTATAGGGGCCTTCAGTATAGGTAGCAGGGTATATGGGCCTTCAGTATAGGTAGCAGGGTATATGGGCCTTCAGTATAGGTAGCAGGGTATATGGGCCTTCAGTATAGGTAGGTAGCAGGGTATATGGGCCTTCAGTATAGGTAGGTAGCAAGGTATAGAGGCCTTCAGTATCGGTAGCAAGGTACATGTGCCTTCAGTATCAGTAGCAAGGTATAGTGGCCTTCAGTATAGGTAGCACAGTACATGTGCTTTCAGTATTGGTAGGTAACTAGGTATAGGGGCCTTCAGTATAGGTAGCAGGGTATATGTGCCTTCAGTATAGGTAGCAGGGTATATGTGCCTTTAGTATAGGTAGGTAGCTAGGTATAGGGGCCTTCAGTATAGGTAGTAAGGTACATGTGCCTTCAGTATAGGTAGGTAGGTAAAGGGACCTTCAGTATAGGTAGCAGAGTATAGGGCCTTAAGTATAGGTAGGTGGTAGGTATAGGGGCCTTTAGGTAGGTAGGTAGGTAAAGGGACCTTCAGTATAGGTAGCAGGGTATAGGGACTTAATTATAGGTAGGTATGTAGGTAGGTATAGGGGCCTTTAGGTAGGTAGGTAAAGGGACCTTCAGTATAGGTAGCAGGGTATAGGGCCTTAAGTATAGGTAGGTATGTAGGTAGGCAGGTATAGGTGCCTTTAGGTAGGTAGGTAGGTAGGTATAGGGGGCCTTTAGGTAGGTATAGGGGCCTGTAGGTAGGTGGTTATAGCAGCCTGTAGGTAGGTAGGTATAGCGGCCTGTAGGTAGGTAGGTATAGTGTTCGGTAGGTAGGTAGGTAGAGGTGCCTTTAGGTAGGTAGGTACGTATAGGGGGCCTGTAGGTGGGTGGGTGGGTAGGTAGGTATTGAGGCCTGTGGGTAGGTATAGTGGCCTGTAGGTAGGTAGGTAGGTATAGGGGGCCTTTAGGTAGGTATAGGGGCCTGTAGGTAGGTTGGTATAGCGGCCTTTAGGTAGGTAGGTAGGTATAGGGGCCTGCAGGTAGGTAGGTATAGGGGCCTTTCGGTAGGTAGGTATAGGGGCCTGTAGGTAGGTAGATGGGTAGGTAGGTAGGTAGTCTTAGGGCCCCCCCAACATAGGTAGGTACTAGTATTAGTGCCCCCAAGCATAGGTAGGTAGGTAGTCTTAGTGCCCCCCTCCCAGTATAGGTAGTCTTATTGCCCCTCCCCACCGGCATAGGTAGTTCAGTGCCCCCCCAGGTAGTCTTAGTGCCCCCGAGCATAGGTAGGTAGGTAGGTAGGTAGGCCGCCCGCATGACCGCCCACCCGAACTGCATGTAGGCCAGAACCCACGACCCATTCACCCGCCTGCAAAGATAGTCCAGTGACCCCCCGGCCAGCATAGGTAGCCCCTAGACATACTGTACCTGTCTGTTGTTTGTTCGTTCGTCCGTCCGTCCCATCCCTCCGCCCACGCCTTCAGCTCCAGCGACGTCCACGCCAGGTCTTCTCCGTGAGAGTGACGTCTTGACTGAAGTTGGGCGGGGCAGCGTCTACGTCTTCACGCGGCGAGCAGGAGTGACGCGCGGATGGAACGCGAGGTCGGAGGTGGTCGCGATGACGTCACAAGCGGCGCAGGTAATGTATACAAAAAGCGATGTGTACGGCGAAATGTTGCGGCGGGTCATGCGGATACAAACAAAGCGATGCGTACGGCGAAATGTTGCGGCGGGTCACGCGGATTCGTCGGATTCGAATGCGCGCAAATGGTATGGGGATTTGAATCCACGAATCTCGAATCTTTCTTAAGATTCGAGGGATTCGTGGATTCGCCAGATTCGAGGTCCCATCCCTATACATAACATTGGGGCATTTAGCACACATGATCAGATATACCAGATTGGTGGAACCACAGGAAAATGTGCCTTGTACTCTGTACTCCTGTTGTGAACCTGGTATCGTTACCCTGTCAGTGGAGTAAATGTGTCTGCAGGTCCCACACCTTTCTTTGTCGGCAGGGTGATGTTCCGTTTTGTTGTATGATACCACATCTGAGCTCCCAGTTGCTACACACTTTCGTTCCAACGGACACAGCATCTAAGTTTGGATAATTGAAGCTCGTGTTCCGAGATTAAGAACAAGCGGAGTTCTTGCCTCAAATAGAATAAACCTTTTGTTAGGTCAGGGGTGGGGTTGGATTTATGTGCTACTTCTGTTAATTTAATTTTTTGTAAGATCGCATCCATTCTGCTGATTTTTTTTTTCTTTGGAGCCAATCTGCCTTACGATGCCTCTGATAAAGGCCTTGTGAACTAACCACACTGATGCACCACCAACTGACCCGCAATCACTCAGGTTAAAGTATTCTATAATATTTCCTTTATTTTCTGCTTATGTTTGTAGTGAATTGTTTAATCTCCAGTTTTGGGGTGGTCTGGAGAACATAGGCCAGACTAGTGATTATGTGATTGGTGAATGATCTGACCAAGTGATAGAGTCAGTTGTAGCACTCTTGGCCAGTTGTAGGGTTTATCGATCTGAGAGAAAGAGGTCAATCTTTGAGTAAGTTCCATGGATGGAAGAGTAGCATGTATACTCCTGTTACGGGCCATACAAGGCTCTCCAGATATCAAATATGTCTTCTTGATGAAGTAAAGACTGCATTGGGGAAGATGATCTAGCATCTCTATTGGAGGAGTCCAATGAGGGCAACAATTCCCATCACCTCCAACAATAAGTCGGGCCGGGGAGCAGTGGTGCTCACCGCCAGGTCGTGATCACGCTTACGCGTGGATTCACGACCATTTTGACGCATTCCGCCTCGGACACGCTAAGCCGTGAATAGATTTTCAACCACGAAAATCTGCTTCGGCTTCGCGTGAATGCGGACAGAAATCCGCATTCACGCTCGTGAAACCCGGCACTGAAGTCGTGGTTAGCGGAAATGCGTCAAACTATGCGGAAGTGACACATTGCAGGCCAATCAGAGGGCCCCAGCCAGGCCCTAGCAACCAATCACAGGAGGGGAGCTATGCCCTCCCCTCCTGAATATAAAGCGGCGGCCATGATGGAAAAGCTCTGTCCTTGCTAGACTGTGGTGCTGAGAGGATTATCTCCAGGCCATTGTTGTTTGAGCAAGTGCATTTATTGTGTTAAAAACAAAGCGTTTTTTTTGCTAACACTGCTCTTATACTGTACACAGTTAGCTAGTCAGTGAGTGATTGCTGTAGTTAGTTGTAGTCAGTGTAGTGTAGTGGGAGTGTGGGAGTCTAGTGATTATTTAACTGTGTGTAGTGCAGGCAGGTTCAGTGCTGCAGTGTAGTCAGTGTAGTGGGAGTGGGGATTATCTGTGTGTAGTGCAGGCAGGCAGGTTAGTGCAGCTGCAGTGTTCACTTGCATATTCCAGTGACAGTTATACACTTGTACTATTTGCAGGCAGCCAGTCACACCGCCGGCACCGCCACTCTCTGCCAGCGCTGTTCATTCATTCTGTCAGTGACCTTGTGCCGTGCCCAGTGCCCACTGCTCGCTCGCTGGCATATAAGCATCTCATTACACAGTGTGACATCCTTGTGTGCCCACTGCATCCTTCAGTGACCTAGTTGTATATCCAGTGCCCACTGCTGTGCCCACTGCATCCTTCAGTGACCTTGTACTGTGCCCACTGCATCCTTCAGTGACCTAGTTGTATATCCAGTGCCCACTGCTGTGCCCACTGCATCCTTCAGTGACCTTGTACTGTGCCCACTGCATCCTTCAGTGACCTAGTTGTATATCCAGTGCCCACTGCTGTGCCCACTGCATCCTTCAGTGACCTTGTACTGTGCCCACTGCATCCTTCAGTGACCTAGTTGTATATCCAGTGTATATCCAGTGCTCACTGCTGTGCCCACTGCATCCTTCAGTGACCTTGTACTGTGCCCACTGCATCCTTCAGTGACCTAGTTGTATATCCAGTGCCCACTGCATCCTTCAGTGACCTTGTACTGTGCCCACTGCATCCTTCAGTGACCTAGTTGTATATCCAGTGCCCACTGCTGTGCCCACTGCATCCTTCAGTGACCTTGTACTGTGCCCACTGCATCCTTCAGTGACCTAGTTGTATATCCAGTGCCCACTGCATCCTTCAGTGACCTTGTACTGTGCCCACTGCATCCTTCAGTGACCTAGTTGTATATCCAGTGCCCACTGCTGTGCCCACTGCATCCTTCAGTGACCTTGTACTGTGCCCACTGCATCCTTCAGTGACCTAGTTGTATATCCAGTGCCCACTGTTGTGCCCACTGCATCCTTCAGTGACCTTGTACTGTGCCCACTGCATCCTTCAGTGACCTAGTTGTATATCCAGTGCCCACTGCATCCTTCAGTGACCTTGTACTGTGCCCACTGCATCCTTCAGTGACCTAGTTGTATATCCAGTGCCCACTGCTGTGCCCACTGCATCCTTCAGTGACCTTGTACTGTGCCCACTGCATCCAGTGATTCATTACTAGCAACATGTCTGGCAGGGTTTCGCGGGGTGAGAGGAAAGGGAGTTCAATTGCCTCAGCCACTTCTGGGACTGCTCCACGTCCATGGAGAGGACGCCCAGCTGTACGTGGTCGTGATGCAGCAGAAAGGGGGGCAGCAAAGCCTGGGCCGAGTCAGCGGACGCCATTGTCCAAATATTTTAAAGTTTCTGGTCCCCATGTGGTGGTTGAGCAAATGGAACCTGACGTACTCATGGACATCATGACTTCCTCCCAGACCTCTACTGTGAGCACCACTCCAAGCAGCAGCAGCCAACGTCCCACGCTTGTTGTGACATCCACCCCAGCACCCACTGGTCAGCAGCCCTCCCAGGATGACAGCGTTTTGTCCCTCAGTCCGGCATCTGGGAACCTGATGATGCAAGAAGCTCAAGACTTACTGGGGACTGATGTGGCAGAGATTGAGATCGGGCCACAATCACAAGCGTTGTTGAGTTCTGGTGATGAAGAAGAGGGGTCTGTGTCTGGGGATGTAGGGACAGAAGAGGAGGCGGGGGAGTCAGAGGAAGAGCTGGATTATGATGATGCTGCTGATGATGACGACGTTGTGGACCCTAACTATGTGCAACCTGCTGAGTCCGTGGAAGAATGGTCAGAGCAGGATGACGAGTCACCTCGGCCTAGGCAAGGATATCGCCATATGTCAGGCAGGGGCATCGGCAGCAGTGGGCGTGGAGGAAGTAGACAGGACACTGCTTCAGCCGGCACCACCACCATGCAACCCCCGGCAACTACTACCACACATTGTTCCACTGTAGCCTCTGCTAGTGGGGGCCGCAGTAAATTAAAGTCACCACTGTGGGATTGCTTTGAGGAATGTACTGATGACAAAAGGTATGCGGTGTGCAGGTTATGCAGCAAAAGATTGAGCAGTGGGAAAAGTCTGAGCAAGATGGGTACCTCATCCCTCCAGGGCCACCTGAGAAGCCGCCACTGCCGCGAGTATGCGGAGTTTAAGAGGAAGCAGGCACTGCTGGCAGGGGTTCCTGAGAGCAAAAGGCCCACCAGCGCAGCACCATCATCCCTCCCTCAGGGTCGTGAATCCCCCACAGCAGCAGCAGTAGTAGCACGCAAGCGCTCTTCTACCTCGGCTACTCAGGACACAGAGATTGAGGCTGGCAGCCAGTGTTCGTCTCTCTCCTCTGTCTCCCCTGCATCCCAGCATCGTCAGACCCTGCTGAGCGACACCTTTCAGGGTCTGACCAAGCCTCTGCCTCCAAGCCACAGGGGGATCCGCAAACTAAATGGCTTGCTGGCCCGGGCCATGGCATCACAGCTGCTTCCCTACTCCCTGGTGCAGGAGGGGAGCGCCATGCGGACGCTGCTCCAATTTGGCATCCCCGAGTGGCAAGTCCCCAGTCGCCACTATTTCAGCAGGAGCGCGATCCCAGCACTCCACAAGTTTGCGGTGGAAAATGTGGCCCGTTCCCTTGACTACTCTGTGGGCAAGCGGGAGGAAGTAGACAGGACACTGCTTCAGCCGGCACCACCACCATGCAACCCCGGCAACTACTACCACACATTGTTCCACTGCAGCCTCTGCTAGTGGGGGCCGCAGTAAATTAAAGTCACCACTGTGGGATTGCTTTGAGGAATGTACTGATGACAAAAGGTATGCGGTGTGCAAGTTATGCAGCAAAAGATTGAGCTGTGGGAAAAGTCTGAGCAAGATGGGTACCTCATCCCTCCAGGGCCACCTGAGAAGCCGCCACTGCCGCGAGTATGCAGAGTTTAAGAGGAAGCAGGCACTGCTGGCAGGGGTTCCTGAGAGCAGAAGGCCCACCAGCGCAGCAGCATCCTCCCTCCCTCAGGGTCGTGAATCCCCCACAGCAGCAGCAGTAGTAGCACGCAAGCGCTCTTCTACCTCGGCTACTCAGGACACAGAGATTGAGGCTGGCAGCCAGTGTTCGTCTCTCTCCTCTGTCTCCCCTGCATCCCAGCATCGTCAGACCCTGCTGAGCGACACCTTTCAGGGTCTGACCAAGCCTCTGCCTCCAAGCCACAGAGGGATCCGCAAACTAAATGGCTTGCTGGCCCGGGCCATGGCATCACAGCTGCTTCCCTACTCCCTGGTGCAGGAGGGGAGCGCCATGCGGACGCTGCTCCAATTTGGCATCCCCGAGTGGCAAGTCCCCAGTCGCCACTATTTCAGCAGGAGCGCGATCCCAGCACTCCACAAGTTTGCGGTGGAAAACGTGGCCCGTTCCCTGGACTACTCTGTGGGCAAGCGGGTCCACGTGACCACGGACTCGTGGAGTAGCAGATTTGGGACAGGTCACTACCTGTCCTTTACGGCCCACTGGGTGACACTGATGGAAGGGAGGGAGGACAAGAGCGCATCAGCCCAGCTAGTGGTGCCACCACGTGGGATCAGGGGGGATGCAGAAGGGTCCTGTCACGAAACTCCCTCTGCACCCGGAAAGCAAGCCCGCCTCGGCAGCAGCAGCGCCAAGCCTCGGCACTGCCAAGCCCTTTTAAAATTGGTGACCCTGGGGAAGGAGAGGCTTACAGCCACCAACGTCCTGGCCGCCCTCAGGAAGCAGGAGCGGAGGTGGCTGACCCCCAGAGGCCTGGAAGTGGGGTATGTGGCAGCCAATAACGGGGCCAACCTGGTGGCAGCAGTGCAGCAGGGAAACCTCCAGCACATCCCCTGCTTGGCCCACGTGCTCAATCTTGTGGTGCAGTGCTTCTTGCGCACCTACCAGGGGATGAGCGAGCTGCTGCAGGATGCCCGGGCGGTGGTACGCTTTTACCGCCTGTCAGCCACTGCCTCTGCACTCTTGTCCACCTTACAGCAGCAGTATGGAAGGCCACAACACCGGCTGATCATCGACATGCCAGTTCGCTGGAATTCGACTCTGGCCATGTTGGAGCGGCTGTGTCAGCACAGGCTGGCTCTTAGGGCCTACATGCTAGACCCAAGTGTCCCCAGCAACCAGCAAGTCCCCATGATTACTGCCACTCAGTGGACACTGATGCAGCAAGTATGCCTGGTGCTGAGTCCCTTCCTGGGGGCAACCAAGATGGTCAGTGAGGAGCGGGCCTCTGTGTGCCAGTGGGTGCCCTTGGTTTGTCTACTGGAGCAGGCAATGGACAATTTAATTGAGCGTGGGGATGAAGCCCTGAGGCAGTTGGAAGAACAGGAGCAGATGGCAGCACAGTCCAGCTCAGAGGAGGGCTCACAGCAGGTAGTGGAAGAGTTGGAGGTCCCTAACCTGAATGAGGAGGAGGAGCAGAGTGCAGCAGGCGTTGTACGTGGATGGTGGTTTGAGGAGGACAACGACATGGCACAGGAAGAGGACAGGCATGCGTTATGGGACAATGGCGAGGACGAGGAAGATCTTGCTGGCAGGGCCCACTTGTTTCCCATGGCTGTGCACATGTTGCGCTGCCTTCGCAGGGACCCCCGGGTGATCCAGATGCATTCAAGGGAGGACATCTGGATTACCTTGATGCTTGATCCCCGTCTGAAGGGGAAGCTGGGAGACTTAATGACGCCATCCACCACCGAGCAACGCACAAGGGAGTTGAAGGAGGCCCTTGTGCGCAGACTACTGGAAGCATTCCCCCAGCCTTCCACCCCCACTGTAACTGCTCTGCCAAGCCAGCAAAGGTGCCTGCCATGGCCACTAGCAGCACAACAACAACCACCAGCACCAGCAGCAGCAGCAGCAACTGGCGCCCCGGAGACCTGAAGAGCCTAAGCAAGAGCCTGTATGCAGTGCAGCAGCCCAGAACAGAGGTGCCCTCCACAGCATCCACCACCAACCAGCACAAGCAACGACTGACCACCATGGTGTCTGACTATATGGGGTCATCCAGCGGGCTCAATGACACCGACAGCCCCGTGGGGGAACAGTAAATTCGGGCGCCTGAGGCAAGTGGACAAATCGGGCGCCGCCATTCACTCCCATAATAAATATCGTTTAATGGGCGCCCGACAGGAAAAAAGGGCGCCGGAGAAAAATAACGTTTTATAAGCGGCGCCCGGAGACTTTTACTGTTTTATAACTGCTTCTCATGATTACACATTATTTTATGATTTATAATTTTTTAAACATTATTTTTAAACGAAAAACAGTACAATCTTTTTTAAAACATTATTTTTAAACGAAAAACAGCACAATATTTTTTTCACACGTTATTAATGCTTATCACAGGGGGGTCTTAGGTTTAGGCACCACCAGGGGGGTCTTAGGTTTAGGCATCAACAGGGGGGTCTTAGGTTTAGGCACCACCAGGGGAGTCTTAGGTTTAGGCACCACCAGGGGAGTCTTAGGTTTAGGCACCACCAGGGGAGTCTTAGGTTTAGGCACCATCAGGGGAGTCTTAGGTTTAGGCACCACCAGGGGGGTCTTAGGTTTAGGCACCAACACGGGGGTCTAGGGGTTAGGGGTAGGTACAGGGAGGGTTACTTACTATTTTTTTTTAAACGTTATTATACGTTTCACTTTTTAAACGGAAGATTAACGTTTTCACAATTGCCAATTTCATGCACATTATTTAATGATTTATAACTTTATAAAACATTATTTTTAAACGAAATATAGTACATTATATTTTTAAACGTTATCCATGTTTATCGTTTAAAACCCGGCGCCCTTTTTTCCCAGCGCCCCTTTTTAACGTACGCGCCCCGTGGACCCCTTGGAGTACTGGGTCAAGAGACTGGACATCTGGAGCGAGCTTTCCCAGTACGCCCTGGAACTCCTATCCTGCCCTCCTTCCAGTGTCCTCTCAGAGAGATGCTTTAGTGCGGCCGGTGGCGTGGTCACAGAGAAGCGCTCTCGGCTCTCCCATGCCTCTGTGGACAAACTCACCTTCCTGAAAATCAACCAGGCTTGGGTGGAAGGTGAGTTCCTGGCCCCTATTGTCGGACACAGGGGACATGAAGTGGCTGCTGCATGTGCTGTTGTTAACTATGCCTGCCTTTATAAAGACAGTTACTACCTGCCTAGTGCCTACCTTGGTTAATTTTTTGGTGTTATGGTACTACTACCAGTAAGTTGCCATGGTCCTCCTTCTGAGCTGCTGAACTGACCGCCCGCTTTGTCCTCCTGACTCAGTCGCTACTACACACTGCATTCACACTGCCCGGGTCACCGGGTGCATTTAATTTTTTGGCCAGCACTATGACGCTGTGCTACTACTACTACCACCAGTATGTTGCCATGGTCCTTCTGTGCTGCCTCTGCTGAACTGACCGCCCGCATTGTCCTCCTCCTCCTGACTCAGTCGCTTCCACCAATGTACTCTGTCTGCGTTATATCACTGCCCGGGTCACCGGGTGCATTTAATTTTTTGACCAGCACTATGACGCTGTGCTGCTGCTACTACTACCACCAGTATGTTGACATGGTCCTTCTGTGCTGCTGCTGCTGAACTGACCGCCCGCATTGTCCTCCTCCTCCTGACTCAGTCGCTTCCACCAATGTACTCTGTCTGCGTTATATCACTGCCCGGGTCACCGGGTGCATTTAATTTTTTGGCCAGCACTATGACACTGTGCTACTACTACTACCACCAGTATGTTGCCATGGTCCTTCTGTTCTGTGCTGCTGAACTGACCGCCCGCATTGTCCTCCTCCTCCTGACTCAATCGCTTCCACCAATGTACTCTGTCTGCGTTCACACTGCCCGGGTCACCGGGTGCATTTAATTTTTTGGCCAGCACTATGACGCTGTGCTGCTACTACTACCACCAGTATGTTGCCATCGTCCTTCTGTGCTGCTGAATTGACCGCCCGCATTGTCCTCGTCCTCCTTACTCACTCGCTTCCACCAATGTACTCTGTCTGCGTTCACACTGCCACCGGGTGCATTTAATTTTTTGGCCAGCACTATGACGCTGTGCTGCTACTAGTACTACCAGTATGTTGCCGTGGTCCTTCTGTGCTGCTGAACTGACCGCCCGCATTGTCCTTCTCCTGACTCAGTCGCTACCACCACTGCACTCTGCGTTCACACTGCCCGTGTCCACTGACAACTCTGCTGCGATGTCATTGCTAATTGCTGCAAAATAAAAATAAAAAAAAAAACAAATTACAAAAACCTCTCTGGGGCCTTTTTGGCGTCAGCCACTCATCCTCCTCCAGCGGTACCTTCGCCGCCAAGTGCCATTGGAACTCGCCTTCACCTCTTTGATTGCTTAACGCGTATATCCCTTTTTAAAACCACGTATTACCAATTAATAGCCCCATTTACAGTGGTGATTTGTCTTTAAAAGCCATTAAAAAAAAAAAAAATATGTTGAAGTTATGTTTCCCCTTATCACCTCGATAATCCATGCAATTTGGGGGATTGTAGCATGTATGGGGGCTTTGTTATTAACGTTAAAAGAAAATCCGCCTCCGGGCGGGAATCCACGCGTGATTACGCCATTCGCGGCAGAAAATCCGCGTGGTTGCGTGGACGCGGACGAAAATCCACATGCGGCGGGCCGAATGCGGATTTTTTTTTTGCAACCACGCGGATTGCCGAATTCGTGGATGAGGCACATCCGAGCATCCCTGCCGGGGAGAAAGCCTTTGCTTTTCTAATTACTCTACGCAGAAATCTGCCTTGATCTGTACTCTGTGAGTAAATGTTAACCAACCTTAATTTGAACTCATGAATCTTGCAGGATATAATTATAAAGCAACCCTGGTCATCTTTTATTGTTTCTAGTATGGTGATAGTCAGGGGCGCTTCTAGCCTTTTAGTCACTCCAAGTGAGAAAACCTGTGGTGCCCCCCCCCTCCCCCGCCTGCCCACTGGGTGACAATCTATGGTGCCCCCCCCCCCACACACACACACACATTCATGCTCACACACACATGAAATGCAGATAACGGGCTTGATTCACTAAAGTGTGCTAACAGTTAGCACGCTGGTGAAAAGCCCATTATCACTCCTAAACTCAGTTTAGGCATGATAAAAAAAACTTGCGTGCAAAGTCCCGTGTGCAATCGCACAGCGCACGTTGCGCTGTACACGCTGCGCCCATTAAACGCTATGCGACTTTCCGTGCTCCGTGCGACAAGGACCACGGGCACCTCTTCAAAGATTACCCAGTATTTGCATATAAGCGAGGCAGAACTATTGGTGAATTCGTGAGCAATAAAGATCTAGCTACAAAAAAGAAACCTAGGTTTCAGGGAACAATAAGAAAGGGGACTTTCCCTTGTCTTTCAGGCAATTGTTGCAACGCTGTACTCAAAGGAGACTGGTTCCCACACCCCCGGACAGGTGAAAGGGTTAACTGTACTGGATACTATACGTGTGAGAGTGAGGACGTAGTGTACGCCATTAAATGCCCCTGTGGATTGTATTACGTGGGAAAGACCACCAGGGGGGTTAAAACACGAATACAAGAACATAAGAATAATATAAAGGGATATGCCAGAGGTGAAACACGACACGAGACAGCTGTATCCAGACATTTTGTAGAATGTGGTCATAATTCCATACAGTTGAGATGGTTAGTACTTGATCAAGTGGGTCCTTTACCGAGAGGAGGGGATAAAGAGCGGTTGTTGCTCCAGAAGGAAATAAGATGGATTAAGAGACTAGACTCTGTAGCCCCTAGAGGCCTGAATGAGCAGGTGAACTTAAGATGCTTTTTGTGATTTTTTCCTTTACAGGAGATGAACTGTGTTGCCGCACTGCACGAAATTGACAAGCAATTGTATGTAACATTTATTACATTAATTGGAACAATGGAACTGTTATGCCGCGAGCGGAGCTCTTTATCTGTTTGTCCAGGGTAGACCTTTGGTAGTGCCCTGGTTTAGAGACTGTTCTTTTAATTTCAATTTTAATTTTATGTTATGTTGATTGATCATTGTATATTCTTGAACTTCTCTCACCTGATGTTGATGACAGCTATGCATCACCTGTGAAGTAACAGATGTAAGGGATAGCTGTTAGATTATGGAGATATAATAGAAGTCTAGAAGGATTTGAAGTGTTATATAGAATATTAGCACATTCACGTGGTGACTGACCTGCCCTGAGAGGGTGTGGTCAGGAGTATAAATTGAATATGGAGGTGGGGGGAGGTTACACCTGATGAAGGGCGGAGCCCGTAACATGTAGTGTGTATTGACATGCAATAAAGCTGAACGCAAGTTCCTGCCTGTGGAGTGCCTCCTTCTACTAGAATCTGTATCACGGTGTGGAGCAGGGGTGGTGTACCTGCTTGGAGGAGTTGCACCGGCACCGACTCTCCTGCAGGGATTGAGTCCCAAGGAGTCAAGTTCAATCATTTATTACTGACTTTCCGTGCTCACCAGACTTTGCGCGCACAAAACTTTGCACTCAAAACTTTGCACGCGAGTTTATTGCTCAAAACGGTGCTAATCTACGTAGTACAATGGTTATCACGCCCAAAAGTCTTTAGGCGTGCTAAGTAGGTTAGCACCGCTTTGTGAATCAAGCCCAACATGTCACTCACAGATCAAATGCAGATAACTACAACAACAACAAATAGCATTTGTAAAGCGTCTTTCACCCGTAGGGCTCAAAGCGCATAAGCAAGGCTCAGACCAGTAATTGGAAGATTGGTAAATTGTTGTATTGATGAAGAATTCTATAAGTTTGTAATTGTCAGGATAAACAAGTGGCTTTTCCGTCTGGATGTGAATAGCTCCAGGGATGGTGCTGTCTTTACTTCGTGTGGTAGGGAGTTCCAAAGAGTAGGGGCAGCATGACCGAAAGCTCTTGCGCCAAAGGTTCTGGAGGTGCACTCTGGGAATGACCAAGTTTATGTATGCTGCTCATCTGAGGAAAGGTGCGAAGCAGTTTCAGCAAGTCCTTCATGTATCCAGGGTCCAAATTGTGTAGGGATTTAAATGTTTAAATGGAGCATTCTCCATTCTACAGGTAGCCAGTGCAGTGAGTAATGAAACAGTGTAATATGACAGTGGCGAGGCTGGTTTGTTAGTAATCTGGTAGCAGCATTCTGTACTAGTTGCAGACGGCCCCCGCACAGATCAAATGCATATATTATGCTCCGCCCCATAGATAATATGCAGACAACTTGCCCCCCACAGATCAAAAGAGGATGTCATGCACATCATGATAACTGACAGTATAAAAAGCAAGAACTGGGTTAAGGACACCACTTGAACTTTACCAAAGTGCTCAGTACCCCCTTCTTTGCCAATGTGTGTCCTGGAGTGCAAATACTAAAAGGTCCCTCTGTTTGGAAGGGCTCACGTCCCTGGCACTGTTTTACTCCCCCCCCCCCCCCCCCTTCTCCCATTCATGGCTCTGACTGGAGTTGAGTGAGTGTAAAATGCTCTGTCCACTCCACTCTCCCTGTATGTGAGCTCTCCCACCCGCCGGAAGCATTCAGTGATGCTTTTGAAGGATGCATTGCCAGAAGGCTCCCAGTTGCAGTATACAGCCATGCTGGAGTGCTGACTCTCAGGGAGCGTGGAGTGGATGGGACATGCCACACTCAGTTTCCATTCAATCGTTTTCAGTCAGAGCCATGAACAGGGACAGATAGCCGGGAGGTTCCTCAGAGCGGCACACAGCGATTATGAACTGCGCAGGCATGAGTTTCAAACAGCATCTGTGCAGAAAGCACCCATGAACAAGCGCTTGCTTTCGCTGTGTTCGCACAGTGCATAACTGCACCTGCACAGGTGTGTCATGCAGTGACACTGGGGAGGGACAGGGTACCCCAACAACCACAAGCAGTACCAGCACACTCAGGAGGCAGTTATCTAGCCAACCCTGGGCTTCATTGTTCAGGTGTCTCAGTGGTACTTCAATATTTTAACTTGTGGATCATGGAGGGAGGGGTAAACTGTGGCAACATGACAACCACTGCTGGGGGACGGGGGCAGAGGGAATTATGGTTTAGCCCCACCAGTTAACAATTCCCATTAACATAAATATAATACATATAAAAAGCCATAGCTTTGCATGCTCTGCCCAATAATCCCCAATACCTCAGTAGCAGCAACTGTACAGCAGGGTGCATAGTGACACACCCATAGCTCCCAACTGTCCCTTTTTCGGAGGGACAGTCCCTTTTTGGGAGCCCTGTCCCTCTGTCCCTTTTTCACCCTCATTTGTCCCTCTTTCAGGACTTTGTCTCTCTTTCTATATAAATATGTATATTAATATACTAAAAATGTGTTTAATTGACTCTAAACTTTATTTCCATCCTTTAAATTGATATATTACTAATTTTAAAATGTTACTATGAAGGAAAATTAACCAGGATAGAAAGGACCAATGTGGTTTGAATTATAAAACAACATATTTTTCTTATGAAATCTTTATGGTATGCGTGACTAGGAGTGTGGTGGGGGCGTGATCAGGGGTGTGGCAGCGGCATGGCTTAAGTGTCCCTTTTACTCATCTCAAAAAGTTGGGAGGTATGCACACATACTAAGGTGCCCAAACATGCCTGCAGGCTGGATAGTTAGGGAGATAGGAGGCAGAGCCGGGTCATCAGCAGAGCCAGCACTTAGTGTATGTGCTGCTGTCTGTCAGAGGAAGAGCTGGAAGGTGTAGGTGGTGACAAGGGAGGGAGATCAGAGGTGAGAGGAGACTCAGACTGGAGCTGGGAACAGCATGAGCACTGTAGTGTACCTGTGTCCTATGCTATATACAGCTGCTGCTTCTGTCTCCACATTGCCTATCCTGCAGCCTGTACCTTACCAGATCCTGCACCTGATTCCTCCTCTCCAGGGCAGGCTGGACAGCTGATCTGTTTGTAACCTCCTTCAGGCAGCACTTTTCAAGGTCTATGAGCGCTCAGCCTTGCTCAGCACCTGCTATCCCGAACTTCTGTATGGTGGGGGCGGAGCAACATTGCATGGTTATCTATTGGCCCAGAGGGAAGGGGTAGGAGGGGCAGAGCAAATTTGCTCTGTATCTATTGGGGAGGGGGGGGGGGGCTCCACTATGACGGAGTTTTAAAACTAATAGATGCCAGCATACTATCAGTGAGTGCGTGTCAGGTGCACTACAAGATCCACTACACAAAGAATTGAATGTGTGCATTAAACACCAAGTGAACACCTGACATAACTGGCTAAGCAATTTGGCCTAATTGGCTATTCATGAGGCAATGCTCATGCAAATATGCATTCGCTTTCGCATGCCAACTTATGCAGGGTCAAAAACCAATGCCGCAAAGTGGTCGCCCTGCGGGAATTAGTTCATGCTACAATAGCACTACCCAGGAGCGCCACGAGGAGGCTTCCCAATGCCCCCATACAACCGGGGGGACCGTGGGGTCCTAGGCTCTCTCACTGCCTGGGAACCACAGCGGCATCCCGGAGGGGGAGGCTGGGTGGCGCAGGTGACCCCCCAAGCGTGGCCAGCGCCGGGAGAGCCGGCCGCACCCACCTCCCAATAATTAAAAACAGGCACTTGCCTTAACGTCCACTGCGTTCTGCTGCTGAGCATAGCTTGGGTGCAACACATTTGAAAAGGAAAGGAATGAAGCACGGGTCGCACCGAGCTTTGGAGCTCAGGACTGGCTCACACACAGCACTCCAGGGGGGGGGGGGAGGACAGGCGCTGACAGCCCACTCCAGCACTACAAGATCCTGCGGCCACTGCGCCCTGACAGTGAACGGCGCTCTAGGCAAAGGTTTGGACTGCCTTTGCCTTCGGGCATCCCTGATGATAGGTAGTGAGTCCTTAAAGGCAATAAGAACTCTGCGTTTCTTTTTTGTAAAGTTGCTGGAAGATACATTTGTATATCCTGGGTGAGTGAGTGCATAAAGGAGCTTTTCCTGTCATAAAGTGGGTCTCCTGTGCAAGTATAATGTCTTCCTTTTGTCGGATTGCCTCTTGCCATAAGCGTTTCCATTTCATGGGTAAGTTCAGTTCCCTAGCATTGATAGGAGTTTTAGGAAAATGATTTATGAGCCGTTGAGGTGGATTTGCTTACTGTCTATAAGATCGATGGGAAGGTGATGTATAATCCCCAGAAGAGTCTCAGGTTGAGGAAGGTGGAGGGAAGAGAGACAAACTCTATATAATGTGTAGTAAGTGTTGGTTCAAAAGCGATCATTCCAGAAAGTAACTCAGGTGACTCCGACTTAAGCCGTGGGACTCTACTATATAATCCATAATAATAATCCAAACATTTATATAGCGCTTTTCTCCTGTTGGACTCAAAGCACTCAAGAGCTGCAGCCACTGGGACACACTCAGGAGGCCACCCTGCAGTGTTAGGGAGTCTTGCCTTGAACTCCTTACTGAATAGGTACTGACCGTAGCCAGGATGAGACTTGAATCTATGAGACTTGAATCTAGTCAACATGGTAAAAAAGAGAACTATGAGCAAGTGAAGCCATAAGCTCCCCTGGGTGGCGTTTTGCCAGGCTGGTGGTATTTTGGAGATGTGGATGTTATCTGTCTCTCGTTGGATCACCGCTGGGGGGAGGGGGGAGGTATGGATGCTCCATGAGCGTAGTGCCTGTAGACCTTTTTCCAAAGTGGATATAGCAACTGTTTTCCCTGCATTACTCAGTGGGACTTTTGTATGGAATCCCCATTTGTAAGGAATTTGCTTTTCTCTTAAAGGGGCACAATGGAGAAAAAATATAAAATTTAAAATATGTGCAAACATATACAAAGAAGAATTACATTTTTCCAGAGTGAAATGAGCCATAAATTACTTTTCTCCCATGTTGCTGTCACTTACAGTAGACAGTAGAAATCTGACAGAAGCGACATGTTTTGGACTAGTCCACCTCTTTATGGAGGATTCTCAGGGATATATTTATTTTCAAAAGCACTTAGTGAATGGCAGTTGCTCTGCCCAACTTCCAAAAAACTGTGTAGCGAGCAGGGAAGCTGGCCAGCATCATTGTTTAAATCTAAACCTTAATAAGGGGAAGAGAAATTATATCTAGAAAAATATAAAATTACTTTTATTTGTCAATATCCAAAGATAAAAGTTATATTTTTTATATAAAAAAGACCAAGACCTCATACACATATAAGGGTCGGCATGTAACAAGGTAATACAACCTCAAAGCTAGAGTTGGGCCGAACGGTTCACCTGCGAACGGTTCCAGGCGAACTTTGGGGGTTCGCGTTCGCCTGCACCAGACGAACTTTTGCGGAAGTTCGATTCGCCCCATAATGCTCTATTGAGCAAAATTTTGACCCTCCATATCACTGTCAGCAGACATGTTTTTGTCAAACACACTGCTCTCAGTGCTAGAGAACCCACCCATCCTCCCTTCAAGCTAGGTCCTTTATACCATTTGACTCAGTTGTCTGCCTACACTAATTAGTTATGGGACAGCTGCTACACACTCTGCTAGGGAGATTTTAATTGGCCTCCCACCTCCCCTTCGACCCTTCTACCCTTCTACCTCCTACCAGAGGGAGGAGGGTCTCTTCTGCCAGGGAATTATACTATTTTAAAAACCAGTATACATCATACCATAGCTGGGAATCGAACCCAGATCTCACTGTGTGGTGGGCACGTCACCCTAAGCACTGTACCACTACAGTAGTAAGTGAAGCTAGCCTAAAATGTACCATTTATGCTCAATGCAATAGAACCATTAGGTTGCTTAAAGGATAACTGTAGTGAGAGGTATATGGAGGCTGCCATATTGATTTCCTTTTAAGCTATAACAGTTGCCTGGCAGCCCTGCTGATCTATTTGGCTGCAGTAGTGTGAATCACACCAGAAACAAGCATGCAGCTAATCTTGTCAGATCTTACAAAAATGTCAAACACCAGATCTGCTGCATGCTTGTTCAGGGTCTAGGGCTAAAAGTATTGGAGGCAGAGGATCTGCAGGATAGCCAGGTAACTGGTATTGCTTAAAAGGAAATCAATATGGTAGCCTCCATATACCTTTCACTACAGTTCTCCTTTAAAGGGAACCTTAACTGAGAGTGATATGGATGTTTCCTGTAAACAATACCAGTTGCCTGGCAGTCCAGCTGATCTTTGTGACTGCAATAGTGGCTGAATCACACCCTGAAACAAGCATGCAGCTAATCCAGTCTGACTTCAGTGAGAGCACCTGATTTGCATGCTTGTTCAGGGGCTGTGGCTAAAAGTATTAGAGACACAGGATCAGCAGGCGATTCAGGCAACTGGTATTATTTTAAAAGGAAAAATCCATATCCTTCTCTGTTTAGGTTCCCTTTAAGGATTTGTAGCATAAAAGCCAACTCACATTGGCTGGGATTTGAACCTGGGTCTCACTGTGTGGTGGACAAGCACACTAACCACTGTACCATATGAAGCTGGCCTAAAATTTACCATTTATGCTCAATACAAGAGAAAAAGTAGACAAGACAAATAACATTTATATCACACTTTTCTCCTGGCGGACTCAAAGCACCAGAGCTGCAGCCACTAGGGCATGCTCTATAGGCAGTAGCAGCGTTAGGAAGACTTGCCTAAGGTCTCCTACTGAATAGGTGCTGGCTTACTGAACAGACAGAGCTGAGATTTGAACTCTGGTCTCCTTTGTCAGAAGCAGCACCCTTATCCATTACACCATGCAGCCACTGCTTACAGATATTTAGCCAGACATGGCCTTCTCTTTTGTGTTCAACAGAAAAATTAGACAAGATAGCAGTGTTAGGAAGACTTGCCTAAGGTCTCCTACTGAATAGGTGCTGGCTTACTGAACAGACAGAGCAGAGATTTGAACTCTGGTCTCCTTTGTCAGAGGCAGCGCCCTTGTCCATTACACCATGCAGCCACTGCTTACAGATATTAGGCAGACATGGCCTTCTCTTTTGTGTTCAACAGTTGTCCAAAGAGAACCCCAGATAGCCAGGTAGATTCATATCTCTCTCTTTTCCTAACACTGCTACTGCCTATAGAGCATGCCCTAGTGGCTGCAGCTCTGGTCCTTTGAGTCCACCAGGAGAAAAGTGTGGTATAAATGTTATTTGTCTTGTCTACTTTTTCTCTTGTATTTAGCATAAATAGTAAATTTTAGGCCAGCTTCAGTTGGTATAGTGGTTAGTGTGCTTGCCCACCATACAGTGAGACCCAGGTTCAAATCCCAGCCCATGTGAGTTGGCTTTTATACTACAAATCCTTAAAGGGAACCTAAACGGAGAAGGATATGGATTTTTCCCTTTTAACCAGCTGAGCGGTCTGGACGAGCTCAGCTCGTCCAACACCGCCAGCGGCTGCCGCTCAGGCCCTGCTGGGCCGATTTTAACGAAATAAAAAGCAGCACACGCAGCCGGCACTTTGCCAGCCGCGTGTGCTGCCTGATCGCTGCCGCTCTGCATGAAATAGTTTTTTTTTTATTTAAAAAAAACCCTCCCGCAGCCACCCTGGCGATTTAATCAGAACGCCAGGGTGGTTAAAATAATACCAGTTGCCTGAATCGCCTGCTGATCCTGTGTCTCTAATACTTTTAGCCACAGCCCCTGAACAAGCATGCAGATCAGGTGCTCTGACTGAAGTCAGACTGGATTAGCTGCATGCTTGTTTCAGGGTGTGATTCAGCCACTATTGCAGTCACAAAGATCAGCTGGACTGCCAGGCAACTGGTATTGTTTACAGGAAACAGCCATATCACTCTCAGTTAGGGCCCATTCACACTTAGAACCGCAGAACGCCGGCGATTACCGCTGGCGTTTTGCGGGAGTGATTTTCCTGCGATTATTGCGGAAAAATCACTGGACACTGCAGCGGTTTTGGAGCGATCGCGATTAGCGTGCTTTGCACGCTAATCCCGATCACAAATCGCGGAACGCTCGTCGCCAGCAAACCGCTGCATGCAGCGCGGTTGCGGTTATCGCTAACCGCAACCGCGGCAGTGAGAACACTGCCATTCGCTACATTGTGTAGCGGTTCTTGCAGAACCGCTAGCGGTTTGCCGTGAGCGGGAATCATGCGATTCCCGCTCAAGTGTGAATGGGCCCTTAAGGTTCCCTTTAAAGGAGAACTGTAGTGAAAGGTATATGGAGGCTACAATATTGATTTCCTTTTAAGCAATACCAGTTACCTGGCTATCCTGCAGATCCTCTGCCTCCAATACTTTTAGCCCTAGACCCTGAACAAGCATGCAGCAGATCTGGTGTTTGACATTTTTGTAAGATCTGACAAGATTAGCTGCATGCTTGTTTCTGGTGTGATTCACACTACTGCAGCCAAATAGATCAGCAGGGCTGCCAGGCAACTGTTATAGCTTAAAAGGAAATCAATATGGCAGCCTCCATATACCTCTCACTACAGTTCTCCTTTAAGTAACCTAATGGTTCTATTGCATTGAGCATAAATGGTACATTTTAGGCTAGCTTCACTTACTACTGTAGTGGTACAGTGCTTAGGGTGACGTGCCCACCACACAGTGAGATCTGGGTTCGATTCTCAGCTATGGTATGATGTATACTGGTTTTTAAAATAGTATAATTCCCTGGCAGAAGAGACCCTCCTATTAAAATCTTCCTAGCAGAGTGTGTAGCAACTGTCCCATAACTAATTAGTGTAGGCAGACAACTGAGTCAAATGGTATAAAGGACCTTGCTTGGAGGAGGGAGCGTGGGCGGGTCCTCCAGCAGTGATGTGTATTTCACTCAATTAGGTGTGGCTCCAGGTATTAGAGCTTTTGAAACATGTTTTCTATCATTTTTCCAGCTGATAGAATTTTTTAAAACTTTCAAAGTTCGCCTCCCCATTGAAGTCTATTGCGGTTCGCAAACTTTTTCACGAACCGAACCTTTCGCGGAAGTTCGCGAACAGGGTTCGCGAACCTAAAAACGGAGGTTCGGCCCAACTCTAATGCAGACCAAGGAGGACACCACTTCTCCAGATATGGCACACAAAAGCTCTCTTGGCCTTTGCAAATGCTGATCTGGACAGACAAAAAGACTTCTGGTCTTCTGTGTTATGGTCAGATGAACAAAAAAAATTGCATTTTTGGTCACAATGATGAGGAAACATCATTGTGACCAAAAATTCAATTTTTTTGTTCATCTAAAGGAAATTATTTGGTGTGAAAAAGGAGAAGCCTTCAACCTAAAGAAAACCATCCCCACTGTGAAACATGGTGGTGGGAACCTAAAGCTTTAGGGGGGGGGGAGGTTCAGCCAATGGACCAGGGAACCTAATCACAGTAAACGGCACCATGAAAAAATATGCAATACATGAGGATTCTCAATGACAACAACAGGCAGTCTGCAGAGAAACTTGGCCTTGGCCACCAGTGGACACTTCAGCATGAAAATGACCCAAAACACGCGAACCAAAACAAGCAAAAATAGTGAAGATGAAGAAATGGTTAGCAGACAACAACAATAATGTTTTGGAGTGGCCCAGCCAGAGTCCTGACTTGAATTCAATTGAGAATCTGTGGAGGGAGCTAAAGATCAGGGTGATGGCAAGAAGACCCTCCAACCTGAAAGATTTGGACCTCATTGCTAAAGATGAATGGGCAGAAATAACCGTGGAGACATGCAAAAAGCTGGTCTGCAATTATAGGAAGCATTTGATTGCTGTAATAGCCAATAAAGGCTTTTCTATTGATTATTGAGAAGGGTATGAATAATTTTGGACAGGACACTTTTTGCTCAAATGTAATTAAAAGCTGAGATTTTTTTCCCACAATAATGCCTCTTATCATCGTCTTATTATCTTTTCGGAGACACTTATGCCATTTCCCATCAAAAAAATACTTTCTGGTTGAATAAAAGTAACTTTAAGTCAAAATTTGCCAGGGGTATGAATAATTATGGGCAACACTGTATGTTGGTAATCAGTAATTATTCTATTTATTGTATGTCTTCTTCAATAAACATGCTTTAGAGTTCAGCTCTGGCCTCCAGTAAATAATGAAACATTTGGGCAGAAATATGCAGCCTAACAGCCCACCACTAGAGGCCAGTATGGCAAATATCTCCACAGCCACCATGTACTTTCCTCTGGTGCTCAGATAAGCTGGGATCATGGCAATCCAGACACTGCAGAACACTAGCATGCTGAATGTTATGTACTTGGCCTCATTAAAGATGTCTGGTAATGTTTTCACCATGAAGGCCAGAAGAAAACTCACAGCTGCCAGAAGGCCCATGTAGCCAAGGACAGAATAAAATCCCAGAAGAGACCCTTCATTGCACTGAATAGTGATCTTTCCCTGAGAAGAGTAGAAGTCCATCTCTAGGAAGGGAGGAGAGATTGACAACCAGATGACACAGATTATGACCTGAATGAATGAACAAAAGAGGACCACATAGTTGGCAATATTGGCTCCAATCCATCGCTGCCATAAGCTGCCAGGCTTGGTGGCCTTAAATGCTATGTAGACCATGATGGTTTTGCCCAGGATGCAGGACACTGCAACAGTAAAGAGGATTCCAAAGCAGATTTGGCGTAGCAAGCAGGACACATCAACAGGATGTCCGAGGAACAAGAAAACACAGAGGAAGCTCAGCATGATGGAGAGCAGAAGAATGAAGCTCAGGTTCCTGTTGTTGGCTTTCACAATGGCCGTGTCTCGATGTGAGATAAAAATGCCTAATATCAGCATAGTTATAAGAGAAAAACCACCCGAGGACACAGAACAGAACACAGCTATAATGTCACCAGTGTACGACAGGAAATCCAGCACTTTGGGGACACACCGATCCTTCTTCTCATTGGGCCATTCATCATACTGGCATGTCTGGCAATTTTCACTGTCTGGAAAAGGAGAAAAGACATATAATTGAAGCTCTATAATGATCTGCAGCTGGAACTGTTGTAGACATTAATAATGGCAGGGGAAATACACACAGCTACTTTAGTTGAACACCTGGGCCCTGATATTCTAAGACATCTCCAATCATCTCCACTGGGGATGTCTCAAGTGATTCTCCAAACCTGGACTGGAAGGAATCACAATCTGCTGCTGAGCATTAGGCAATTCAAGCTTGCAGCCTCACCTGTCATATTCAGACTCTTTCTGTAGATGTATTCAATAAGTAGAAGAAGGCACTCCACAGGCTCCAAACTTGCGTTTGACTTCTTTATTTGAGCAACTGCACACACTACATGTTACGGGTACTCTGACCCTTCATCAGGTGTAACCACCCACCACCACACCACCCTTTATATAGGACCACCCACAGGAAGTACAACCCCCCTGAAAGTCCAGCATTTCTCCACAGGAAGTTCTATATAATAAATTGCAAGTGACATAAAAGAAACAAATATGTACATATCCAAATCCTCATACAGGGAACTACTATACCGTCTACCCTGCACAAACAAGATGAGTGGTCATTCATATCCCGCAATTTATAGAGGCCCACATTAGAATTCTTTCCTGAAAAGAATTAAAGGAAACAATTTTGTAAGGATTAAAGGAAACATTTGTAGCTCACATTTTCATTTAGTCCTCTAGGGTTCACGCAATCTAATTTCCTAATCCATTCAACCTCTCTACGGAGTAATACCTTTTCTCTATCACCTCCTCGTCTAAGAGGGGGAATAGAATCCACTACCATCCATTTCAGCTGAGATGCTGAATGTCCAGCCTGATAAAAGTGTCTAGCCACAGGGACATTCTGTTTCTCAGGATTCTTATAGAAATCTGCAATGCTCCTTTTGTGCTCCTGGATACGGACTTTGACATTTCGTGTGGTCTCTCCTACATATACCAGCCCGCAAGGGCATTTTAAGGCATACACAGCATACTCTGTATTGCAATTGTAACTCCCACCCACCCTGATCTTTTGACCAGTGTGGGGGTGGGAGACACAATCTCCCTTAATCACCGCAGAGCAGCAATTGCAGGAGCAACAAGGATGCGTGCCTCTGCGACCAATCATTTGTCTTTGTTTCGGATCCCTCTTGCACACAAAATTGGCAACCGTTCTGCCTCTCCTGTAAGCAAACAAGGGAAGTTCCTTGAAAAGAGATCCAACCTCTGGATCTTTCTGTAGGATGGGCCAAAACTTGCACACTATCCCTCTTATTTTCCTAGACAAGTGACCATAATGTAAAACAAACGGAATTCTGTCTGACTTTTTCATCTCGCTCCTTCCTGATCCCAGCAATGACTCTCTGCTTAAGGTACCTACTTCATCACTGACTTGCAACAACCTCACTTTGTCAAACCCTTTTTCCACAAAATTGTCTACAAGTCTAGTGGCAGCCTCACGGTACTCAGTATCAGTGGACGAAATTCTCCGAGCACGTAAAAATTGTCCCTTTGGTATACTTCTTTTAAGTTTTTCATCATGGAAACTGTCCATACGCAATAAATTGTTTCTTTCAGTAGGCTTCCGGAACAGTTTCGTCCGAAACCTACCATCTTCTTTACTGATAGTCAGTCACGTCTAGAAAATTTATGCTCACCGCTGAGCATTCCGCCGTGAATTTGATGGTAGAATGCATAGCATTCGCCTCATCTACCATTTCGTGGAAAGAGGTCTCTGAACCTCTCCACAAAATGAGTATGTCGTCCACAAATCTGAAGTAACCGTGAAGCTGCTGTTTATACTTAGGATTCTGCAAAAACATTGCATTTTCCAAATTTGTCAGAAATAAATTTGCGAATGAGGGAGCTACAGGCGACCCCATACTCGTGCCCTGTGTCTGCACGTAAAAGTTATCTTTAAATTTGAAATAGTTCTGCCGCAATACCATGTCTAAACAGTCTAATAAAAAGTAGATTTTATTGTGATGCGCATTGGTTTCCAAAAGCTTTTCTTCAATGCACTCTTTCTGTAGATGGTGTGGTGTTGTTTCATCCAGACAAAATATTTTGATATTATTTTTATTACCAAAAAGGTTGCTCACAACTTACTTATTAAAAAACAAAACAAAAACAAAAAACGAAATGTTAATGTGATAACTATATTTCACCACTAATATATAAACAGAAGTGATGACTGTGATGTAATACAACACTACTGAGAGAAGTAAGGCCCGGTTCACACTTGCGTTTTGATGAAATACTTACCGGTGGCACGGGTCCGTTCCGGTCCGGTCCGTTCTGAGAACTTCCGTTCGCCATCAGGAGGCCATCAGGATCCGTTCAGGTCACGTTCAGTTTTCATCCGGACCGCAGACCGGACCGCAGACCGCATCTGGATCCAGATCCGGAGGAACGGCCGAGAGCGCACCGGTCCATTGATTAACAATGGACCCTTAATCGTCCGTTCCATTTGCGGACTTTGCGGTCCGGCTGCCGTCCGCAAAATAACGCAAGTGTGAACCGGGCCTAAGCCCGAACACATAATAGCAGCCAATTGTTATTCAACAGATAAACTGCTGATCTTGTCAAATGTTAATTCACAAAAAATAACAACAACTAGTGAGGTAAATTCCTAACTTCTGTGGTAAATATCTTAGTAAATGTCAATTCACAAACATGACATCATTTGGTAAAGCGAGGCATAAGCTAGTAAGTAACACACAACAAATATCTTCTGCTTGATATTGGGCCCGGAGTATTGCTGAGTCCTCCCTCCAGGCACATCATTTGAATACTTCAGGTGTGCTAACCATTACCATATGCTGGAGTACCATCATCAGGGAGTCATTATGGTATAACCAAGAAAGAATCATTGTTTCTGTTCTGGAAGATATGACATCACTCCCACTGAAGGCAAATGACTCGGGCTAAAGTTACATGTTACAGTCTAGCAAACATGGAGCCCACCAGCATTCTATGCTATATTGCATTGTCTATGTCACGGGGGTGGCTTTGTAATAGATCCTAAAATGACCACAAGTAGCAGGACTATCAGTTGCCAGACAACACCGCAGTGTGCAAACCTTACTGATGACTGATTTCCCAACATCAAAAGCTTCTTTACCAAATTACATTGATACGATTTTTATTACCTGAGCAGGAAACAAAATATTTACCACATTCCACCCCTCCATGCAGTCTGTGAATGTCTTAGAGAGATACCACCGAATATTCTCCAACCCACTGGACAGAAATAGACATCTTAGAGAGTTGCCAGAATCTTTCCAACAAAAGGAGCACTGAATAATAACTAGGGATGTAAGCATGGATTTTGCTACCTTTTGAATGAGAATTTCACAATTCAGAATTTTGCTTGGAAATTTTGCATTCACCTCACTTGAGCGTTCTCAGTAGACATTTTCTGCTTTCATTTTTGGATAAATAGTAAAAAATGTCTACTGAGCTTGCACCTGGGATATAAATGCGAAATTGCAAAAATCCTAAGCCAAAAATGGAATCATGTTTGTGCAAGTTTACCTGAATCTTATTTCACCTTATGTTTGCTGTGAAAATATCAAATATATGTGAAATCAATTACAATTACAATATATTACAATTACAATTTAGAGTTTTCACCAGCGGCGTCGCTAGGGCTTAAGATCCGTGTCACGTGACCCGGATCCCTGCCCACGGTGCCCCGAACCTTAGAGCACATGGTGCCCAGACAGAAGCACCGGCAAGCAGCATCTCGTCTGCTCCGTTCCTCCACCAGGAGGCTGTCCACGGAGACCGGATCACTGCTCTGTCAGGCAGCAGTACTTCAGTGTGCAGACGAGCAGTGACCCCCCGCACTGCAGGAGAGCTGTGTCCCTGCCTGCTAGCACGTGTATACAGTTCCTGTATACATGTGTTAGCAGGAAGGGACACAGCTCTCCTGAAGTGCGGGGGGTCACCACTCGTCTGCACACAGAAGGAATGTCTCCTGACAGAGCGGGGATCCGGACTCCGTGGCAAGATCAAAGAAGGTGAGGGGGCTGCGGGAGAGGGACAGACAGGCAGCTTGCTACTTATGCTGGGGACACATGCTTGGGTATACTGGCAGCAGCACCTATGCTTGGCTACCTTTACTGGGGACACATGCCTTGCTTTACTGGCAACACCTATGTTTGGCTATCTATACTGGGGACATGCCTGGCTACACATATACTGGGGAAACCTATGGCTATACTGGCAGCACCTATGCTTGGCTAGCTATACTGTGGACACATGCCTGGCTATACTGGCAGAACTTATGCTTGGCTACCTATACATCGCTAAATTCATCTACATTTTTTCATGGCCACGCCCACTCCCTACATGACCACGCCTATTTTTTTGTCGGTTGTCTCCACCTGCTGCTCATGGGTGCCCCAGATCTTCTAGGACCCTAGCAACACCCCTGGTTTTCACTTTGCTAACTTGGAATCCATAAAATACTGCATTTGTTCGGCATGGCAAGCAACATTTGGCAATTTCCACCAACTCTAATTCAAATAATCAAATCTCACATACCAGTAGATAGATACAGAATGAAAACCCAAGAGGCAGATTCTGGGGAGTACACAGTGAAGAAGGTTGTTTTGGGTAACCAAGGACGGGACTGCACCAAATGGTAGGGTGACGTAGAGAATCTTTATTCTTTAATCCATCATCAGTGTTACAACTAAAAGCTCACGCGTATTGGCTTCACCCGACCATTTGGTGCAGCGGGGCTTCCTTGGTTACCTATGGACTTTTGGCATTGATCTCCCTGCTCCATCTGTGTACCACATGAGAGTGTAGCAGTCTCCCTTTCCCTTCCTGCAAGGTTGTTTTGGGGCTCAGCACCAAGTGCCAAAACTAGGTGCCCCACTGCAGCAATGTAATATGAGGCAGTCATAAGCAAGGAGCACAATATCATGTAGAATACACTAGGGAAGGGAGAGGGTACAAGATACATGATCATGTGATTTGGGCTGGTTAGGTAGGCCCAGTAATACAAGTACGAGGCTGGCATAGGAAAGGAGCACACGATCATGTAGAATACACTAGGGAAGGGAGAGGGTACATGATCATGTGATTTGGGCTGGTTAGGTAGGTCCAGTAATACAAGTACGAGGCAGTCATAGGAAAGGAGCACACGATCATGTAGAATACACTAGGGAAGGGAGAGGGTACAAGATACATGATCATGTGATTTGGGCTGGTTAGGTAGGCCCAGTAATACAAGTACGAGGCTGTCATAGGAAAGGAGCACACGATCATGCAGAATACACTAGGGAAGGGAGAGGGTACAAGATACATGATCATGTGATTTGGGCTGGTTAGGTAGGTCCAGTAATACAAGTATGAGGCAGTCATAGGAAAGGAGCACATGATCATGTAGAATACACTAGGGAAGGGAGAGGGTACAAGATACAAGATCATGTGATTTGGGCTGGTTAGGTAGGTCCAGTAATACAAGTATGAGGCAGTCATAGGAAAGGAGCACATGATCATGTAGAATACACTAGGGAAGGGAGAGGGTACAGATACATGATCATGTGATTTGGGCTGGTTAGATAGGCCCAGTAATACAAGTACGAGGCAGTCATAGGAAAGGAGCACACGATCATGTAGAATACACTAGGAAAGGGAGATGGTACAACATACATGATCATGTGATTTGGGCTGGTTAGGTAGGTCCAGTAATACAAGTACAGGCTGCCATAGGAAAGGAGCACACGATCCTGTAGAATATACTAGGGAAGGGAGAGGGTACAAGATACATGATCATGTGATTTGGGCTGGTTAGGTAGGTCCAGTAATACAAGTACAGGCTGTCATAGGAAAGGAGCACACGATCATGCAGAATACACAAGGGAAGGGAGAGGGTACAAGATACATGATCATGTGATTTGGGCTGGTTAGGTAGGCTAGTAATACCAGTACGAGCCTGTCATAGGAAAAGAGCACACAATCATGTAGAATACACTAGGGAAGGGAGAGGGTACAAGATACATGATCATGTGATTTGGGCTGGTTAGGCAGGTCCAGTAATACAAGTACGAGCCTGTCAGAGGAAAGGAGCACACGATCATGTAGAATACATAGGGAAGGGAGAGGGTACAAGATACATGATCATGTGATTTGGGGCTGGTAAGGTAGGTCCGGTAAGACAAGTATGAGGCTGTCATAGGAAAGGAGCACACGATCATGTAGAATACACTAGGGAAGGGAGAGGGTACAAGATACACGATCATGTGATTTGAGCTGGTTAGGTAGGCTAGTAATACCAGTACGAGCCTGTCATAGGAAAGGAGCACACAATCATGTAGAATACACTAGGGAAGGGAGAGGGTACAAGATACATGATCATGTGATTTTGGCTGGTTAGGCAGGTCCAGTAATACAAGTACGAGCCTGTCATAGGAAAGGAGCACACGATCATGTAGAATACACTAGGGAAGGGAGAGGGTACAAGATACATGATCATGTGATTTGGGCTGGTTAGGTAGGCCCAGTAATACAAGTACAGGCTGTCATGGGAAAGGAGCACACAATCATGTAGAATACACTAGGGAAGGGAGAGGGTACAAGATACATGATCATGTGATTTGGGCTGGTTAGGTAGGCCCAGTAATACAAGTACAGGCTGTCATTAGAGATGAGCGTAATGACCTAATTACGATTTTGCGAAATTTCGCGTAATTAGTGTAATTACGATTATGGCCGTAAGTACATAATCGTAATGAAGAAGGATTTCGCGAAATTTCGCGTAAGCGTAATTTTCGCGTAATTTTCGCATTACAGTCGTATCATGCCGTAATTTCGCATTAAACGCTACCGTAATTTCGCGTTAAACCGTAACGCTCCGTATAATATAAAAAAGCCGCCGACTTTAAGGGTTAATAGCAAAGCCCCCTTAAATGCTAAGAGCCTCAAATTTGGAGAATATATTAAGGAGATCAGGAGGAATAAGAGGAAAAATTTTTTTTTCAAAAAGACCTTATAGTTTTTGAGAAAATCGATGTTAAAGTTTCAAAGGAAAAATGTAAACATTTAAAAACCCGCCGACTTTAACGGTTAATAGCAAAGCCTGCTTAAAGTTTAGGAACACCAAATTCCCAGGGTATATTAAGGGGATCAGTGGGAATAAGAGGAAAAATTTTTTTTTCAAAAAGACCTTATAGTTTTTGAGAAAATCGATTTTTAAGTTTCAAGGGCGAAAATGTCTTTTAAATGCGGAAAATGTCAGTTTTTTTTGCACAGGTAACAATAGTGTATTATTTTCATAGATTCCCCCAAGTGGGAAGAGTTTTACTTACTTCGTTCTGAGTGTGGGAAATATAAAAAAAAAACGACGTGGGGTCCCCCCTCCCAGACCTCTTTAACCCCTTGTCCCCCATGCAGGCTGGGATAGCCAGAATGCGGAGCACCGGCCGCGTGGGGCTCCGCACCCTGACTATACCAGCCCGCATGGTCCATGGATTGGGGGGTCTCGGAAGGGGAGGGGCAGCCAAGCTTTCCCCTCCCCCTCCGAGCCCTTGTCCAATCCAAGGACAAGGGGCTCTTCTCCACCTCCGATGGGCGGTGGAGGTGGAGGCCGCGATTTCCTGGGTGGGGGGTTCATGGTGGAATCTGGGAGTCCCCTTTAAAAAGGGGTCCCCCAGATGCCCACCCCCCTCCCAGGAGAAATGAGTATAGAGGTACTTGTAGTACCCCTTACCCATTTCCTTTAAGAGTTAAAAGTAAATAAACACACAAACACATAGAAAAAGTATTTTAATTGAACAAAAAACATAACCACGAAAAAAGTCCTTTAATATTCTTAATTAACCATTAATACTTACCTGTCCCTTTAAATAAATGATCCCACGCAATATCCTCGGAAATGTTCTATCAGTTACAATGTAACAAAGTTATTATGTAACAACTTTGTTACATTGTAACTACGCCGCACCCGACGCCACTCGCCGCTCAGCCGCCGCATACGCGTCCGTGCAGGACGCTAAGTCCCCGCAGCTCCCGCTGTCCACCCCGCCCACATCTGTCACCCACATGTCACCCACATGTGGGTGACATGTGGGTGACATGTGGGAGAGGCGGGGAGGGCAGCGGAGCCGGCGGGGACTTAGCGTCCTGCACGGACCCGACAGAGCTCTGAGCTATATAGCTCAGAGCTCTCTAAAGCATCTTTGTATTTGGGCTCCAAGGAGCCCCATTGGTCCTTAGCAGACCAATGGGGTTCCTTCAAATCAGAAGGAACCCCATTGGTCTGCTAAGGACCAATGGGGCTCCTTGGAGCCCAAATACAAAGATGCTTTTGAGAGCTCTGAGCTATATAGCTCAGAGCTCGGGTCCTGCAGCGCAGACGCGGTGGCGGCGGCGGCGGTGAGTGACGTCGGGTGCGGCGTAGTTACAATGTAACAAAGTTGTTATATTGTAATAACTTTGTTACATTGTAACTGATAGAACATTTCCGAGGATATTGCGTGGGATCATTTATTTAAAGGGACAGGTAAGTATTAATGGTTAATTAAGAATATTAAAGGACTTTTTTCGTGGTTATGTTTTTTGTTCAATTAAAATACTTTTTCTATGTGTTTGTGTGTTTATTTACTTTTAACTCTTAAAGGAAATGGGTAAGGGGTACTACAAGTACCTCTATACTCATTTCTCCTGGGAGGGGGGTGGGCATCTGGGGGACCCCTTTTTAAAGGGGACTCCCAGATTCCACCATGAACCCCCCACCCAGGAAATCGCGGCCTCCACCTCCACCGCCCATCGGAGGTGGAGAAGAGCCCCTTGTCCTTGGATTGGACAAGGGCTCGGAGGGGGAGGGGAAAGCTTGGCTGCCCCTCCCCTTCCGAGACCCCCCAATCCATGGACCATGCGGGCTGGTATAGTCAGGGTGCGGAGCCCCACGCGGCCGGTGCTCCGCATTCTGGCTATCCCAGCCTGCATGGGGGACAAGGGGTTAAAGAGGTCTGGGAGGGGGGACCCCACGTCGTTTTTTTTTTATATTTCCCACACTCAGAACGAAGTAAGTAAAACTCTTCCCACTTGGGGGAATCTATGAAAATAATACACTATTGTTACCTGTGCAAAAAAAACTGACATTTTCCGCATTTAAAAGACATTTTCGCCCTTGAAACTTAAAAATCGATTTTCTCAAAAACTATAAGGTCTTTTTGAAAAAAAAATTTTTCCTCTTATTCCCACTGATCCCCTTAATATACCCTGGGAATTTGGTGTTCCTAAACTTTAAGCAGGCTTTGCTATTAACCGTTAAAGTCGGCGGGTTTTTAAATGTTTACATTTTTCCTTTGAAACTTTAACATCGATTTTCTCAAAAACTATAAGGTCTTTTTGAAAAAAAAATTTTTCCTCTTATTCCTCCTGATCTCCTTAATATATTCTCCAAATTTGAGGCTCTTAGCATTTAAGGGGGCTTTGCTATTAACCCTTAAAGTCGGCGGCTTTTTTATATTATACGGAGCGTTACGGTTTAACGCGAAATTACGGTAGCGTTTAATGCGAAATTACGGCATGAACGAAACGCGAAATTTCGCGTTGAAAATTACGCTTACGGTATTTTCAATTACGATTTTAATGGCAATTTCGCTACGCTAATTTCGCATCGTAATCGCAAATTTCGCATGCGTAATTATAGTAATGCGAAATTACGAAAATTTCGGCTCAACTCTAGCTGTCATAGGAAAGGAGCACACGATCATGTAGAATATACTAGGGAAGGGAGAGGGTACAAGATACATGATCATGTGATTTGGGCTGGTTAGGTAGGTCCAGTAATACAAGTACAGGCTGTCATAGGAAAGGAGCACACGATCATGCAGAATACACAAGGGAAGGGAGAGGGTACAAGATACATGATCATGTGATTTGGGCTGGTTAGGTAGGCTAGTAATACCAGTACGAGCCTGTCATAGGAAAGGAGCACACAATCATGTAGAATACACTAGGGAAGGGAGAGGGTACAAGATACATGATCATGTGATTTGGGCTGGTTAGGCAGGTCCAGTAATACAAGTACGAGCCTGTCAGAGGAAAGGAGCACACGATCATGTAGAATACATAGGGAAGGGAGAGGGTACAAGATACATGATCATGTGATTTGGGGCTGGTAAGGTAGGTCCGGTAAGACAAGTATGAGGCTGTCATAGGAAAGGAGCACACGATCATGTAGAATACACTAGGGAAGGGAGAGGGTACAAGATACACGATCATGTGATTTGGGCTGGTTAGGTAGGCTAGTAATACCAGTACGAGCCTGTCATAGGAAAGGAGCACACAATCATGTAGAATACACTAGGGAAGGGAGAGGGTACAAGATACATGATCATGTGATTTGGGCTGGTTAGGCAGGTCCAGTAATACAAGTACGAGCCTGTCATAGGAAAGGAGCACACGATCATGTAGAATACACTAGGGAAGGGAGAGGGTACAAGATACATGATCATGTGATTTGGGCTGGTTAGGTAGGCCCAGTAATACAAGTACAGGCTGTCATAGGAAAGGAGCACACAATCATGTAGAATACACTAGGGAAGGGAGAGGGTACAAGATACGTGATCATGTGATTTGGGCTGGTTAGGTAGGCTAGTAATACCAGTACGAGCCCGTCATAGGAAAGGAGCACACGATCATGTAGACTACACTAGGGAAGGGAGAGGGTACAAGATACATGATCATGTGATTTGGGCTGGTTAGGTAGGCCCAGTAATACAAGTACAGGCTGTCATAGGAAAGGAACACACGATCATGTAGAATACACTAGGGAAGGGAGAGGGTACAAGATACGTGATTATGTGATTTGGGCTGGTTAGGTAGGCCCAGTAATACCAGTACGAGCCTGTCATAGGAAAGGAGCACACAATCATGTAGAGTACACTAGGGAAGGGTACATGATCATGTGATTTGGACTGGTTAGGTAGGCCCAGTAATACAAGTACAAGCTGTCATAGGAAAGGAGCACACTATCATGTAGACTACACTAGGGAAGGGAGAGGGTACAAGATACGTGATCATGTGATTTGGGCTGGTTAGGTAGGCCCAGTAATACAAGTACAGGCTGTCATAGGAAAGGAACACACGATCATGTAGAATACACTAGGGAAGGGAGAGGGTACAAAATACATGATCATGTGATTTGGGCTGGTTAGGTAGGCCCAGTAATACAAGTACGAGGCTGTCATAGGACAGGAGCACACAATCATGTAGAAGACACAAGGGAAGGGAGAGGGTACAAGATACATGATCATGTGATTTGGGCTGGAAAGGTAGGTCCAGTAATACAAGTAGAGGTAGTCATAGGAAAGGAGCACACGATCATGTAGAATACACTAGGGAAGGGAGAGGGTACAAGATACATGATCATGTGATTTGGGCTGGTTAGGTAGGCCCAGTAATACAAGTACGAGCCTGTCATAGAAAAGGAGCACACAATCATGTAGAATACACTAGGGAAAGGAGAGGGTACAAGATACATGATCATGTGATTTGGGCTGGTTAGGTAGGCTAGTATCACCAGTACGAGCCTGTCATAGGAAAGGAGCACACTATCATCTAGAGTACACTAGGTAAGGGAGAGGGTACAAGATACATGATCATGTGACTTGTGCTGGTTAGGTAGGTCCAGTAATACAAGTAAGAGGTGGTCATAGGAAAGGAGCACAGGATCATGTAGAATACACTAGGGAAGGGAGAGGGTACAAGATACATGATCATGTGATTTGGGCTGGTTAGGTAGGTCCAGTAATACAAGTACGAGCCTGTCATAGGAAAGGAGCACAGGATCATGTAGAATACACTAGGGAAGGGAGAGGGTACAAGATACATGATCATGTGATTTCGGCTGGTTAGGTAGGCCCAGTAATACAAGTACAAGGCTGTCATAGGAAAGGAGCACACAATCATGTAGAATACACCTGGGATGGAAGGATCCTGCCAAAGGCTTACAATCTAAAGGGAGAGGAGGCAGACACACTAGGTAGGTTTGTACAATAAGTAATCAGTAGAGAGTTACTGTGTGGTAGGGGGTAGGTTGAGGGATGCAGTAATCTCTGGTATGCTCCTAGTTAGTCAGGGTTGACCCTACAGCAGATAACCCCCCCCCCCCCCCAAGTCAAAACGATGCCAAAACTACCTTTGGAAAAAAGAACACCATGGTAAGCTTGTAAAAATATGAAGTAGCTTCTACAATCTCCAGACCTAAAGCCCAATGAGCTGATTTGGGAGGAACTGGACAGAAGAGTGAAAGAAAAGCAACCTACAAGTGCATAAGATTTATGGGAACTTTTGAGAAATTGTCAAGAGAAGCTGATAAAGAATATGCGATTTCCACTGTGGAAAAAAAAAAAACACAAACCTCCTGCACCTAGATGGCAGTAGCAGCCTTCACTAAACCAACATTAATGCCCTTGTATCATAGCTACACAGGTGTAATACCACATTGCATACAAAATGCACAGTGGCCCCTGAGGGCAGTTAGAGGGAGATGGGTGGGGGGAGGTAACAAGCTTAGGAGCTCTGGGGGCTGACTTTTCTGGGGGGGGGGGGCTTTGCCCCAGAGCCCCCATGTGGCATACAGCTGCTCTGATTATGGAAAAAACAGAGGTGCCAGTAGAATAAAAAATGGTATCCGTTTTAAAACCAAATAAAATGTGGGTGGCAAGGGTGGTGGACTCACCTACCCAACAATCAACACAACCACTTTATATGGTATAAATTAAATTTAATTAGTACTCCAAAAACAGTATGCAATGCATTTCACGGGTCCCAAGCCGACTTCCTTAGGCAAAAATCACAGATAGGTGTAATCACGAGGTTATGCATACTGGTATAGCGCCTCTGCCGGCAGTGGTTGTGTTGATTGTTGGGTAGGTGAGTCCACCCTTGCCACCCACATTTTATTTGGTTTTAAAATTTATACCATTCTCTATTCTACTGGCACCTCTGTTTTTTCTGTACATCCTGGTGGATGGGTGTGGACACCCTTCTTTTCTACAGAGAGACACTTTTTAACCTGAGTGGGGACAGGTCTAATTTCCCCATAGGCAATGAGAGTGGTTGCCTGGCAACCCAGATTTGTGAGTATAACCCATTTATCTACGACCAATGCTAATTGTTTACCAGTAATACACTATTGGGGGCTCTCAATTGTCTTTACTCTATTTTTACAGCTGCTCTGATTGGACACATTGTAAAAGGGAGGATGTGTGTGTGTGAAAAAGAAGGTGTAAGACTTTTTCTAGGAAGGGGAAAGGGGTTGATATCAGAACATTTTGATGAGTGGAGGAAAATGTTTTGTTTTATAGCAGTACTATACCGGTGACATTGGAGATCTCCCCGGCTGAGCAGTCCACACAGTCGTAGCAGCAGGAGTGGATCCCGGATCTCGGCACTTTCCTGCTTCCCGGCAAACACGTCTCTGAGCACTGAGACCTCGGGACCTGAGGAGGAGGACAATGTCTCAACTTATAGAATGGAAAAAAAATCAACCTCTAGTGTGTTGTGAGGGACCAGCATAGTACATAAGTATAAATACTTATTCCAAAAAGGGGATACAGTTAATTAATGTAATAAATTGTATCCACTTTTTGGAGTATGGCCATGCATACTTGTTTCACCATACATTGTGTGGTTGTGGCCGTTACTTAGGATTGGACTTTGTTTCTATATAAAGTAAGAAGAATGTCCACACAGGCAAACCATTGTACACTATTTCTCAGAGGGAAAAAAACAACAACAACAGATAAGTAGTAATTCTAGGTATTTCGTTACATGGACTGGCATTAAAGGGATTGTTTTCATGTAAGATTTTGTTGTTGTTGTTATATTTGTAAGTGTACTGTACTTTTGGGAAACCTAATAAATATATAGTATGAATCTTTCAGTAGATGAGATATTTTCATAGAGCTAGAAAAAAAGCTATAACAGATGCTTAACCTATTTTGGTTCCTGGATGTAAAAACTACGTCCAGGAACCATGCGCGCTACCGCACGCTCCCGCGGCCGATCGCGCGCGTGCACGCGCACTCCCGGCCGCTGATTCGGTAGCCAGGGAATCAATGTATCGGGCTATGGTGCCCGATCACTGATTCCTCTCCCCCGCTGAAAAAGCGACAGCTTCTCTCGGACGCTGCGCCTTTTCTGGCCGTTCCCTCCCCGATGCGTCACTCTAAGCGTGTGTTATGCTTAGAGTGACGTCATGTAAACAAACTCATCTTGTGGCCACACAACTGAAAATAAAAATAAATTAAAATGAACACACATTTACATTATAAATCTATTGTTTACCCCCCACCCTCCCAAAACTACCCAAATAAAATGTTTACTGTAAAAAAAAACAAAAAACATTACAATTAAAAAAAAACATGTAAATATTTACCTAAGGGTCTAAACTTTTTAAATATCAATGTAAAGATGAAATATTTCTATATTTTTTTTTATTTTAAACTTGTTAGGCCCGGTTCACATTAGCGGTGGCCATCCGGAATCGCCGTGCCGGAGCCGGACCGCTTTCAGAACGGACGGAACGGACGCACGGCATGGCAATGAAAGCCTATGCGTCCGTTCACATGCGTCCGTTCTGCCGGACCGGAGCCGGACCGGATCCGGGCCGGATCCGGACTCCGGCGTCCGTTCCAACATGCGCTATTTTTTGGTCCGGCTCCTCCGGCAGCCGTATCCGGAGCGGAGCCGGACTGCACCATCCGGCCAATACAAAGCAATGAGAGCCGGAGAGCGCACAACACACTGGCTACAAAAACCGGACGTTCTACCCCACTTCCTATGCATTTTGGATGGGGACCACATGGGCCCAGCGAAGAGTGGGGCAGCAGCGATTTCATGCTGGAGCTCTTTTTGCCAGCAACATGTCTGATATGTCTGAAGGAGGCGAACAACAGAGAGAATTCCCAGGTTTACGAGTAAAAAATGCCTGGATCCATGGTCCCAACTGCAGTCTCTGTATCCACGGATGGTCTCCAGACGTCCACCTGTCTCCAACAATGACCCCAGACCCTTCTGCTGACCTCCCAGACCCCAGGTATTTACAGGTTGTTATCCCCTTAAGAAACCGGATCCGGACCGCAACCGTGTTCACACCGCACGGAAACCGGATGCAACCGGACCGGATCCGGACCGGATCCGGATAGGAACCGTACGGATCAGGTCCGGTCCGGATACGGTGCGGTCCGGACATCCGGTGCGGTTTTTACAAAACCGCTAATGTGAACCGGGCCTAAATAGTGATAGATGCAAAATGGAAAAAAATGCACCTTTATTTCCAAATAAAATATTGTCGCCATACATTGTGATAGGGACATAATTTTAACGGTGTAATAACCGGGACATATGGGCAAATACAATACGTGAGTTTTAATTATGGAGGCATGTATTATTTTACACTATAATGGCTGAAAACTGAGAAATAATGAATTTTTCCATTTTTTTCTTATTCTTCCTGTTAAAATGCGTTTACAGTAAAGTGGCTCTTAGCAAAATGTACCCCCCAAAGAAAGCCTAATTGGTGGTGGAAAAAACAAGATATAGATCAGTTCATTGTAATAAGTAGTGATAAAGTTATAGGCTAATGAATGGGAGGTGAACATTTCTCACGTGAAAACCACGGAACCTGAATGGGTTAAATAAAAGAGAAAGATTCTGCTGAGAAATATTTAGAGGGTACACCGGCCCTTGTGCAATAGACTTTTCTACTGAGTTGTCACCAAGGACATATTGTTAAACCTTTCCAATAAAATACTCCTAAAGCTCCCACCAAACAAGGAATGACTCAAAGTACATTTGATAATACATTGTTTACCTTCCTTTTATTATGTTTTCATCTGCTAAATGCTAAAAAGTCACTGATTAGGTAAGATAAAACGTTATCACTGGTTCAATTCACTTTTACTCCTCAATTTTCCCTCAGGCGGTCATTTTTCATATTTTGTTTACAATAACTTTTCAGCACACTGTCTGCGGGTACCAAAATGGCCCCAATTCACTATGCAGTTTAGACTAGTCTACTGATGGTTTGGTATAAACCTGCATTCAGTAGCATCAACAAGGAATTCACATATGTGTGCTAATTCGTAAAACATTTCACAGGTGCAGTAAAAGTTTGGTAATTTACTGAAGCCCATTGACAAAAACCTGTTCGGTAACAGCAGAAGAGTGTGGAGCTGTCTGTGTTGTTAGATGCTGTTCCATGCAGTGAGGGCGTTACAATAGTAAGAGGCATCCCGACATCCCTTTAGATGTACATGTTTTGTTATATAGCCTCTGCCCGCTCTGAATCTGTCTATTAGTCTATTTTATTTAATTGCCACAGCTTAACCTGCTGGGCGTTCTGTATTTTTTCGCCCAATTTTTTTTTTTTTTATCATGTAGCTAGCCTAGCGCTAGCTACATGATTCTCCCCTTCCTGCTCCCTCCCTCCCACCCTTCCGATCGCCGCCGGCAATCACGCTCATAAGGAAATCCTGCTCTGAACGGGATTTCCTTTAGAGCTTCCCCCGTCGCCATGGCGACGAACGGAGTGACGTCATCGACGTTGTGACGTCACATGGACTCCCGATCCACCCCAAAGCGCAGCCTGGTGGTGATTGGCGAGGCCGCGCATGGGGTCTGCGGGGGGGCCTCTTTTGCGTCGAGTAGCAGCGGATCGGCGATGTGCGGTGGCGATCGGAGCAAACACGCAGCTAGCAAAGTGCTAGCTGCGTGTTGGGGAAAAAAATATCAAAATTGGCCCACCAGGGCCTGAGCTCAGCTCATCCAGAATGCTAGGGAGGTTAAAAGGTCCTCACAGCTCTTTCCAGGAGACATTACACATGCCACACTCAGGTGATTTCCCCACTAGCTCCTTTGCATCTTCAAACTGGAACCTAAGGGGTTAAACAGCCAAAGGACTCCAGGGGAAGCTATAAATCATTGCTGCTCATTTCCTTGCTATGTATTAATGTAATTCATTTTTGGTCAGCTGCTCCCACTTAACAGCCATGCTTTTGGTGTATATGCAGAGCTTCTGTTTGGGTTCAAGGTGCGTTTGTAGTTCCTGGGGGGGCTCAGCGCATCTCTGATGGAGGCCATTCGGAGGCGGCCTGGTGTTGCGCTGATCCACCTTTTGCGCAATGTTCAATTTTCGATTTTATTTGATTAGCCGCACCCAGGCTATGCATATACATAGGTTAGGATTTAGTTAGTGTTAGGCCCCTCCCATGGAGGATTGACTTCTCCGCAGTGGGAGGGGCGAGTACTTAATAGGTTGCATGCAAGCTTTTAATGGAAACCAACATCCTCCTCTAGTGGTAGACAGGTCATGTGTATGCTCGGTGTGTATTCGACCCCACAAGTGGGGCTTGCACTCTTTTGCAGGTAGGCACTAGTCTGTTTTTAAGTAGCGCTGCTCATTTCCTTGCTATGTATAAATCATTTACCCCCCTCCCCCCCAAAAAAAATAAATAAAAATGAATAAATACATAAATAAATGCATAAATAAATGCATAAATAAATAAAAATCTGTCTAGGTCCGCATGAATCTGTTTTACCGAATAGTTTAGACTACCTTACCGACTGGTTTTAGACCTATTTTATTGACTGTCACCCGTATTTGGAAAATATTTAGTGAATTTAAAAAGAAGATCAGAAATAAAAAGCATGAGGTATTTTACCAAAGAGTTTTGATTTCCCGAGCAGCTGTTAGTGAATTGAGGCCAGTGTGGGTGAAAAGTTACTGTCAGAATTATTCAGAGTATTTTTCTTGCTTGTTGGTGGCTTAAAAGTCATTTTACTGATAATGTATAAATATACCACCCAGGGGAAAACTTGGGCAAGGGTCTCGGCCCATACGCGATTACCATTTCTCCTGTGTTTTCTTCTACTAGGTGACTTTTTTTTTTTTTTTAAATTTCATTTTAAATAAATTTCCTTTTAGGCCACCAGAAAGCAAGAAAATAATGTTGATAGTACTTTGTCCCTTACTTTTTGGTACTTTTTCATTTGAAATGTGCTGGAAAGCTTTTTGAATAAAACATTAAAAATTGTCTCCAAGGAGAAAACAGGTGAGAAAAAAATAATTTCGTATGGGCCCAATGTGTCTAAAAAGAAAATAAACAGAAGCTTTCCTTAAAGGGAATCCAAGGTGAGAGTTATGTGGATACTGCCATATATCTTTTTAAACAATGCAAGTTGCCTGGCTGTCCCCCTGATGTTGTGGGTAAGATTTATCAACACAGGTCCTTCTCAAAAAAAGTAGCATAATGTGATAAAGTTCATTATTTTCTGTAATGTACTGATAAACATTAGACTTTCATATATTTTAGATTCATTACACACAACTTAAGTAGTTCAAGCCTTTTATTGTTTTAATATTGAGGATTTTGGCATACAGCTCATGAAAACCCAAAATTCCTATCTCAAAAAATTAGCATATCAGGAAAAGGTTCTCTAAACGAGCTATTAAAGCGGTTTAACACCCAGCATTACAACTTTGCTTTAAAAGATTGCTTACAGCTTACAAACTATTATGCCAGATTTTTTTTAAAGCAGAAATTCACTGAATGAGTTAAACATGACATTTTAGTGTTGGATTTAACTAGGAATCCGCATCCGTTCTTATCTTTTAGTTACAAATGTATCTTTATTTGGAATACAAATAGACCTTTGAAAAGCCTGCCAGGGAAGCCCTCTTTGTTCTCTCAGAGCAGTGTTTGTTTGTTGCATTGTAGATAGATACATTTGTAACTAAACAAGCAAGCACGGGGAGCATTTCTAGCTAAATGCAGCACTAAAATGTCATGTTTAATCCATTCAGTGAATTTCTGCTTAAAAAAAAATCTGGCATAATAGTTTATAAGCTGTAAGCAATCTTTTAAAGCAAAGTTGAAATGCTGGGTGTTAGACCACTTTAACCTAATCATCTGAATCAACTAATTAACTCTAAACACCTGCAAAAGATTCCTAAGGCTTTTAAAAACTCCCAGCCTTGTTCATTACTCAAAACCGCGATCATGGGTAAGACTGCCGACCTGACTGCTGTCCAGAAGGCCATCATTGACACCCTCAAGCAAGAGGGTAAGACACAGAAAGAAATTTCTGAACGGATAGGCTGTTCCCAGAGTGCTGTATCAAGGCACCTCAGTGTGAAGTCTGTGGGAAGGAAAAAGTGTGGCAGAAAACGCTGCACAACGAGAAGAGGTGACCGGACCCTGAGGAAGATTGTGGAGAAGGACCGATTCCAGACCTTGGGGGACCTGCAGAAGCAGTATACTGAGTATGGAATATAAACATCCAGAACCACCGTGTACAGGTGTGTGCAGGAAATGGGTTACAGGTGCCACATTCCCCAGGTCAAGCCAATTTTGAACCAGAAACAGCGGCATAAGCGCCTGACCTGGGCTACAGAGAAGCAGCACTGGACTGTTGCTCAGTGGTCCAAAGTACTTTTTTCGGGTGAAAGCAACTTTTACATGTCATTCGGAAATCAAGGTGCCAGAGTCTGGAGGAAGACTGGGGAGAGGGAAATGCCAAAATGCCTGAAGTCCAGTGTCAAGTACCCACAGTCAGTGATGGTCTGAGGTGCCATGTCAGCTGCTGGTGTTGGTCCTCTGTGTTTTATCAAGGGCAGGGTCAATGCAGCTAGCTATCAGGAGATTTTGGAGCACTTCATGCTTCCATCCGCTGAAAAGATTTATGGAGATGAAGATTTAATTTTTCAGCATGACCTGGCACCTGCTCACAGTGCCAAAACCACTGGTAAATGGTTTACTGACCATGGTATTACTGTGCTCAATTGGCCTGCCAACTCTCCTGACCTAAACCCCATAGAGAATCTGTGGGATATTGTGAAGAGAAAGTTGAGAGACGCAAGACCCAACACTCTGGATGAGCTTAAGGCCGCTATCGAAGCATCCTGGGCCTCCATAACACCTGAGCAGGGCCACAGGCTGATTGCCTCCATGCCACGCCGCATTGAAGCAGTCATTTCTGCAAAAGGATTCCCGACCAAGTATTGAGTGCATAACTGAACATAATTATTTGAAGGTTGACTTTTTTGTTTTAAAAACACTTTTCTTGTATTGGTCGGATGACATATGCTAATTTTTTGAGATAGGAATATTCATGAGCTGTATGCCAAAATCATCAATATTAAAACAATAAAAGGCTTGAACTACTTCAGTTGTGTGTAATGAATCTAAAATATATGAAAGTCTAATGTTTATCAGTATATTACAGAAAATAATGAACTTGATCACAATATGCTAATTTTTTGAGAAGGACCTGTAGTGTCTGAGAGAAACATCTAAGGAGGTTTCTAGAAATCCTGAAGAACTGTCCCAGACATTTTAACCACTTCACCCCATAGCGGTTTTTACCCTATTATTAATATAGTTTTAATATAAACACTGCTACTGTACATAAAACCCACACATTTTATCTGCTTTTTTGTCCTGGTTATCACAAGATTTTAATGTTGTCCCTAGTACAAAGTATGGTGACAATCAGTTCTGTTCGGATACCACTTTTCATTATCTGGATCTAATTCGGATTCGGATACCCAGTTATCTGATCCGGGTCGGAAATCCGAGTTTAAAATTTTCCAATACGGATCCGAATCGGATATCTGACCCCAGTATACTGTCGGATTTGGATATCTCTCTCTCTCTCTCTCTCTCTCTCTCTCTCTCTCTCTCTCTCTCTCTCTCTCAATCAATTCTGTTCGGATACCACTTTTCATTATCTGGATCTAATTCGGATCCGGATACCCAGTTATCTGATCCGGGTCGGAAATCCGAGTTTAAAATTTTCCAATACGGATCCGAATCGGATATCTGACCCCAGTATACTGTCGGATTTGGATCTCTCTCTCTCTCTCTCTCTCTCTCTCTCTCTCTCTCTCTCTCTCTCTCTCTCTGTGGATTTCAGATGGGAAATCCAAGTTTGCTCGGATAGTCTATTTGGATTTTAAAAAGATATCTGAATTGCTATTCAAAGTTCGAATAGTGGAAAAAGTTTAGATTATCTGGGTAGTTCAAAATCCGGAATCTGGATGAGCACCACTGGTGACAATATATTACTTGGAAATAATGGTGTATTTTTTCTATGGTGTTTTTTTTTCACTGATCTCATGTGCATACGCGCATGAATGTGCACGCGCAGGAGCGTGCACAGGCGTGCGGGAGCGTGCATGCGCGCTCGTGCACAGTGGCAGCTGCACTGTTTAACTTATAAACATGTCCTGGAGCCGTTAAGAGGCTCTAGCAGGACGTTGTAATATGCCTGCTTGTTATTAAGTGGTTAAATAATGTCTCTATCACAATGTATGGTGACAATATATTATTGTAAAATATAGGTGTAATTTTTTTCTGCCCCCTACTTAGTAAAGTAATAGTAATATACCCTCATAAAATCTATATATATAATAGAGTAACTGCCTCAACCTTCAAACAAGAAGAAGAAGTAGCGCCCTGCCCCCAGGGCCGGTCCAAGCAAGAAGAAGGGGCCGGTCCAAGCAAGAAGAAGGGGCTGGTCCAAGCAAGAAGAAGAAGTAGTGTCATATCAAACCAAGGGCAAAGAGGGATAATTTGCATATTCAGTAGCAGTGCATTGTGGGTAACCACAAATGTTCACTTATAGCTGAATTATTGCAGATTTGCTTCTGTTTTAAGAAGGAAAATTACACCAAGCTTTGCTTTTTTTAGTAGGAGGGCTTTTTGGTCTCTTTTATTCTCCTATACATTCTGAGTGGTTTGGGTCACCCTGAGCTGCTTGGTTACTCTGTTGTACTGGTCCAAGCCCTATCTCATACAACCTTATCAATCCCTGCTATGTACTGATGAGGACCAAGCGTCTGAAACATGGCTGTCACATGTGGGTTTGATATGACTGTGTAAAATTTAAAGCTATATGCTTGCTATATACCAGCAGCTCTGGATGCTTGCTTGGCTTATTAAGAGCTCCTTTGCACTAGAGGCTGCGGTAGAAAAGACTGAAACTCAGCCTTTTGCTTAACGCCAATACATAGCGTTTTCAAAGCGTTCTACAGCTCATATGAAAACGTTCTTTTTTTTTTAATAAAAATAAGTGAACACGTCAGCTGTAAAAGGCTTTGATAACGCTGAAGTTGGCGTTTTCCATTGACTATCATTGAAACGCCAACAGCCAACTTCGGCTGTAAACAGCCCTGAAAAAGCTCCTGGGAGCGTTGAAACGCAACACTCCAAAACGCCGAGTTAGATGTGAAAGGTAAAATGAAAGTCTATGGACTTTCATTTTACCTTGGAAAACGCCAACTTCGGCTGTGGCGTTAAAACGCTGAAAAAGTCCTCTGGAGTGAAAGGGCCCTAAGGGTGAAAAGGAATAATTTGCATATTTAGTAGCAGTGCATTGTGGATAACCACAAATGTTCACTTATAGCTGAATTATTGCAGATTTCATTCTGTTTTAAGAAGGCAAATTACACCAAGCTTTGCTTTTTTTTAGTAGGAGGTCTTTTTGGTCCCTTTTATCCCCCTATATACATTCCGAGTGGTTTGGGTCACCCTGAGCTGCTTGGTTACTCTGTTGTACTGGTCCAAGCCCTATCTCATACAGCCATATCAATTCCTGCTATGTACTGATGAGGACCAAAAGTCTGAAACAGGCTGTCACATGTGGGTTTGATATGACTGTGTAAAATTTAAAGCTATATGCTTGCTATACACCAGCAGCTCTGGATGCTTGTTTGGCTTACCAAGGAGGAAAAGGGGTAATTTGCATATTTAGTAGCAGTGCATTGTGGGTAACCACACATGTTCACTTATAGCTGAATTATTGCAGATTTCCTTCTGTTTTAAAAAGGCAAATTACACCAATACAGTGTGCGGCATTGCAGGAAGTGACGACAGTGGAACGCACAATGGAACACGGAAGAGGTGAGTCATCCCCCCGCCCGCTGCCTCTTACTAATAGTGGCAGCTGCTACTGTGCATAAGCAGGAGGGGGAGCGCACATGGGGGACCCAGGTGAGGGGGGGTTCCTGCTGAGCTTAGGCTGGAGGGGGAGTGCACACGGGGGACCCACGTGAGGGGGGGGGTTTCTGCTGAGCTTAAGCTGGTGGTAGAGCACACATGTGGGACCCAGTTGAGGGGGGGTCCAACCCCCCCTCCCCGCCGCTGTGCCCAATACCCCCTTCCTGTCCTCTACCCCCTTATGTGGCGTATGCTACGCCGCGGGTTGGCTAGTATAGATTAAAAAGCCAAGTCACTAAGAAATCCACTTATGTGTTTTTTTTTCATTAAAAAAGTGTGGTTTTTTTTTTGGGGGGGGGGGGGGGGCTTTGGAAGAGAAAGGCATTAAATGCATTAATCTCCTGAACATGACGCCGCTCAGGAGGTCTTGTTACTTTGTGCCCCGGGATGAATTAATTTGCTGTAATGGCAGCAAAACCTTTAGCTAGCACTAGGCTAGCTGGTACAGATGTCTGGCACCCCCCAATCCCCCGATCCAGCCAGTTTATACATTACCCAGTCTGGCTCCAGCGATCGGCGCATCCTCCCCACACAGCTCCAGCCTTCTCTATGGGGAGGATCGCACATGACGTCATGCGGAGACCCAATCCTCCCCATGGAGAGACTGGAGCTGTGCGGGGAGGATGCGCCGATCGCTGGATCCAGGCTGGGTAATGTATAAATGGAGGGATCGGGGGGGGGGATCACAGAAGATCGGGGCACTTGTACCAGCTAGCCGAGTGCTAGCTAAAGGTTTTTCAGCCCTTTCAGAAAATGAATTAATCCTGGGGCACTCCTGAGGACAGAGAGCGGTATGCTCTCACAGTGTCGGGCATAACGCTAAGGAGGTTAATATTTAATTATAATTGTATGTGTATGTATGTCCTGTAGGTGTAATTTTACTTTTTTGGCCACTAGATGGTGCTGCAAGCACTCTCTTGTTTTACACAGATTGCAATGTCCTGAAGGGTAACGGCAGTGGGGGCGGTGCGCACACATGCACATCGGCGGCCTGAGCGAGTGTTGCATCGAAACATCCTGGAGACGTTTACAGGCTCCAACAGGAAGTTTTCATGCACCAGCTTACCGTTAATTGGTTAAGAAGATCTAGTTTCTTTCAAAGACAGAAATAGACACATTGGATTCCCAAAATTGGTGCAGTTCATGAGAGAATCATATATGCAACACATATTATTTTCCCAAGGCAGTTTGGAGACAAGCTAAGAGACTGACAATTCTCCATAAGCATCAATATCACTAGTGTTGGGCGAACACCTAGATGTTTGGGTTCGCGAACGTTCGCCGAACATGGCCGCGATGTTCGGGTGTTCGCGCCGAACTCCGAACATAATGGAAGTCAATGGGGACCCAAACTTTCGTGCTTTGTAAAGCTTCCTTACATGCTACATACCCCAAATTAGCAGGGTATGTGCACCTTGGGAGTGGGTACAAGAGGAAAAAAAATATTTGAAAAAGAGCTTATAGTTTTTGAGAAAATTGATTGTAAAGTTTCAAAGGAAAAACTGTCTTTTAAATGTGGAAAATGTCATGTTTCTTTGCACAGGTAACATGCTTTTTGCCGCCATGCAGTCATAAGTGTAATACAGAGAAGAGGTTCCAGGAAAAGGGATCGGTAACGCTAACCCAGCACCAGCAGCAGCACACGTGATGGAACAGGAGGAGACGCAGGAGGAGAAGGCCACGCTTTGTGACACAACAACCCAGGCCTTGCATGAGGACAAGAAGCGTGCGGATAGCATGCTTTGTACCGCCATGCAGTCATAAATGTAATAAAGATAAGAGGTTCCATAAACAGGGACCGGCAACGCTAACCCAGCAGCAGCAGACGTGATGGAACAGGAGGAGGCGCAGGAGGAGAAGGCCACGCTTTGTGAGACACAACAACCCAGGCCTTGCATGAGGACAAAAAGCGTGCGGATAGCATGCTTTTTACCGCCATGCATGCAGTCATAAATGTAATAAAAGATAAGAGGTTCAATAAACAGGGACCGGGCGGCAACGCTAACCCAGCAGCAGCAGCACACGTGATGGAACAGGAGCAGGCGCAGGAGGAGAAGGCCATGCTTTTTGAGACACAACAACACCGGCCTTGCATGAGGACAAAAAGTGTGCGGATATAGCAGCAATGCTTTTTGCCGCCATGCAGTCATAAATGTAATAAAGATGAGAGGTTCAATAAACAGGGACACAGAGTGGCAGTACACACAATGCTATATAGTCTGGCTGAGCGGTGTACACAGAGTGGCAGTACACACAATGCTATATAGTCTGGCTGAGCGGTGTACACAGAGTGGAAGTACACACAATGCTATATAGTCTGGCTGAGCGGTGTACACAGAGTGGAAGTACACACAATGCTATATAGTCTGGCTGAGCGGTGTACACAGAGTGGAAGTACACACAATGCTATATAGTCTGGCTGAGCGGTGTACACAGAGTGGAAGTACACAATGCTATATAGTCTGGCTGAGCCGTGTACACAGAGTGTCAGTAAACAATGCTATATAGTCTGGCTGAGCCGTGTACACAGAGTGTCAGTAAACAATGGTATATAGTCTGGCTGAGCGGTGTACACAGAGTGTCAGTAAACAATGATATATAGTCTGGCTGAGCGGTGTACACAGAGTGTCAGTAAACACAATGCTATATATAGCGTGGCTGAGCGAGGTGCACAGTGGCAGTACACACAATGCTATATAGTCAGGCTGAGCGGTGTACACAGAGTGTCAGTAAACAATGATATATAGTCTGGCTGAGCGGTGTACACAGAGTGTCAGTAAACACAATGCTATATATAGCGTGGCTGAGCGAGGTGCACAGTGGCAGTACACACAATGCTATATAGTCAGGCTGAGCGGTGTACACAGAGTGTCAGTAAACAATGATATATAGTCTGGCTGAGCGGTGTACACAGAGTGTCAGTAAACACAATGCTATATATAGCGTGGCTGAGCGAGGTGCACAGTGGCAGTACACACAATGCTATATAGTCAGGCTGAGCGGTGTACACAGAGTGTCAGTAAACAATGATATATAGTCTGGCTGAGCGGTGTACACAGAGTGTCAGTAAACACAATGCTATATATAGCGTGGCTGAGCGAGGTGCACAGTGGCAGTACACACAATGCTATATAGTCAGGCTGAGCCGTGTACACAGAGTGTCAGAAAACACAATGCTATATATAGCGTGGCTGAGCGAGGTACACACTACACAGTGGCAGTAAACAATGCTATATATAGTCTGGCTGAGCGAGCGGTGTACTACTGTTCCCAGCAGCGACACACAATGACTGGGGGGGACCCTGGCTAGCGTGGCTGGAGCGCGAACTACCCTGCCTGCCTACCCAAAGCTAAACCCACAGACAAATGGCGGAGATATGACGTGGTTCGGGTATTTATTTACCCGAACCACGTGACCGTTCGGCCAATCAGAGCGCGTTCGGGTCCGAACCACGTGACCTGTTCGGCCAATTACAGCGCTAGCCGAACGTTCGGGGAACGTTCGGCCATGCGCTCTTAGTTCGGCCATGTGGCCGAACGGTTTGGCCGAGCACCATCAGGTGTTCGGCCGAACTCGAACATCACCCGAACAGGGTGATGTTCTGCAGAACCCGAACAGTGGCGAACACTGTTCGCCCAACACTAAATATCACTGACAACTGAATGTGTTAAACAGGACCACATCTTCCTCACACCACCATCCCACCATCATATCTCCTATGTGAGCAGGACCACATCTTCCTCACACCTCCATCCCACCATCATATCTCCTATGTGAGCAGGACCACGTCTTCCTCACACCTCCATCCCACCATCATATCTCCTATGTGAGCAGGACCACATCTTCCTCACACCTCTATCACACCATCATATCTCCTATGTGAGCAGGACCACATCTTCCTCACACCTCTATCCCACCATCATATCTCCTATGTGAGCAGGACCACATCTTCCTCACACCTCCATCCCATCATCATATCTCCTATGTGTGCAGGACCACATCTTCCCCACACCTCCATCCCACCATCATATCTCCTATGTGAGCAGGACTACATTTTCCTCACACCTCCATCCCACTATCATATCTCCTATGTGTGCAGGACCACATCTTCCCCACACCTCCATCCCACCATCATATCTCCTATAGTGATGCTCAAATACCCCTTTTTAAAATTCGAGTTTGGTCGAATTCGAATAGTAAATTATTCGAGGTCAGTCGAATATTCGAGTCTAATAATTTTTACTATTCGATTCGACCTCGGACTTCGAGCTCACTATTCGAGTCGGTATTCGAGCTAACTATTCGAGCTGACTATTCGAATTGGCCTTAAATAGCTTCCAACACTTGTTTTGAGGGTGAATGATGCAAGAAACCTCTTTTTTTCCAAGTAACAACAGCAAGTGATTATGTGGGGATGTTCCTTAAAAAAAAAATGTGGAAAGAGAAGTTGTGTCCTTAATTTTGTTCAGTAGTGTTACTGTATATACTTGTTCTTCTTCTTCTTCTTCTTCTATATCTTCTTCTTCTTCTTCTTCTTCTATATCTTCTTCTTCTTCTTCTTCTTCTTCTTCTTCTTCTTCTTCTTCTTCTTCTTCTTCTTCTTCTTCTTCTTCTTCTTCTATATCTTCTTCTTCTATATCTTCTTCTTCTATATCTTCTTCTTCTATATCTTCTTCTTCTTCTTCTTTTATATCTTCTTCTTCTTCTTTTATATCTTCTTCCTCTTCTTCTTCTTCTTCTTTTATATCTTCTTCCTCTTCTTCTTCTTCTTCTTTTATATCTTCTTCCTCTTCTTCTTCTTCTTCTTTTATATCTTCTTCCTCTTCTTCTTCTTCTTCTTTTATATCTTCTTCCTCTTCTTCTTCTTCTTCTTTTATATCTTCTTCCTCTTCTTCTTCTTCTTCTTTTATATCTTCTTCTTCTTCTTCTTTTATATCTTCTTCTTCTTCTTCTTTTATATCTTCTTCTTCTTCTTCTTCTTCTTTTATATCTTCTTCTTCTTCTTCTTCTTCTTCTTCTTCTTCTTTTATATCTTCTTCTTCTTCTTCTTCTTCTTCTTCTTCTTCTTCTTCTTTTATATCTTCTTCTTCTTCTTCTTCTTCTTCTTCTTCTTCTTCTTCTTCTTCTTCTTCTTCTTCTTCTTCTTCTTCTTCTTCTTCTTCTTCTTCTTCTTCTTCTTCTATATCTTCTTCTTCTTCTTCTTCTTTTATATCTTCTTCTTCTTCTTCTTCTTTTATATCTTCTTCTTCTTCTTCTTCTTCTTCATCTTCATCTTCTTCTTCTTCTTCTTCTTCTTCTTCTTCTTCTTCTTCTTATTCTTCTTCTTCTTCTTCTTCTTCTTCTTCTATATCTTCTTCTTCTTCTTCTTCTTCTATTTCTTCTTCTTCTTCTTCTTCTTCTATATCTTCTTCTTCTTCTTCTATATCTTCTTCTTCTTCTTCTTCTTCTATATCTTCTTCTTCTTCTTCTTCTTCTATATCTTCTTCTTCTTCTTCTTCTTCTTCTTCTTCTTCTTCTTCTTCTTCTTCTTCTTCTTCTTCTTCTTCTTCTTCTTCTTCTTCTTCTTCTATATCTTCTTCTTCTTCTTCTTCTATATCTTCTTCTTCTTCTTTTATATCTTCATCTTCATCTTCTTCTTCTTCTTCTTCTTCTTCTTCTTCTTCTTCTTCTTCTTCTTCTTCTTCTTCTTCTTCTTCTTCTTCTTCTTCTTCTTCTTCTTCTTCTTCTTCTTCTTCTATATCTTCTTCTTCTTCTTCTTCTTTTATATCTTCTTCTTCTTCTTCTTCTTTTATATCTTCTTCTTCTTCTTCTTCTTCATCTTCATCTTCTTCTTCTTCTTCTTCTTCTTCTTCTATATCTTCTTCTTCTTCTTCTTCTTCTTCTTCTTCTTCTTCTTCTATATCTTCTTCTTCTTCTTCTTCTTCTATATCTTCTTCTTCTTCTTCTTCTATATCTTCTTCTTCTTCTTCTTCTTCTTCTATATCTTCTTCTTCTTCTTCTTCTTCTTCTATATCTTCTTCTTCTTCTTCTTCTTCTTCTATATCTTCTTCTTCTTCTTCTTCTTCTTCTTCTTCTATATCTTCTTCTTCTTCTTCTATATCTTCTTCTTCTTCTTCTTCTTCTATATCTTCTTCTTCTTCTTCTTCTTCTATATCTTCTTCTTCTTCTTCTTCTTCTTCTTCTTCTTCTTCTTCTTCTATATCTTCTTCTTCTTCTTCTTCTATATCTTCTTCTTCTTCTTCTTCTTCTTCTTCTATATCTTCTTCTTCTTCTTCTTCTTCTTCTTCTTCTTCTATATCTTCTTCTTCTTCTTCTTCTTCTTCTATATCTTCTTCTTCTTCTTCTTCTTCTTCTATATCTTCTTCTTCTTCTTCTATATCTTCTTCTTCTTCTTCTTCTTCTATATCTTCTTCTTCTTCTTCTTCTTCTATATCTTCTTCTTCTTCTTCTATATCTTCTTCTTCTTCTTCTTCTTCTATATCTTCTTCTTCTTCTTCTTCTTCTATATCTTCTTCTTCTTCTTCTATATCTTCTTCTTCTTCTTCTTCTTCTATATCTTCTTCTTCTTCTTCTATATCTTCTTCTTCTTCTTCTTCTTCTATATCTTCTTCTTCTTCTTCTATATCTTCTTCTTCTTCTTCTATATCTTCTTCTTCTTCTTCTTCTTCTATATCTTCTTCTTCTTCTTCTTCTATATCTTCTTCTTCTTCTTCTTCTTCTTCTATATCTTCTTCTTCTTCTTCTTCTTCTTCTTCTATATCTTCTTCTTCTTCTTCTTCTTCTATATCTTCTTCTTCTTCTTCTTCTATATCTTCTTCTTCTTCTTCTTCTTCTTCTATATCTTCTTCTTCTTCTTCTTCTTCTTCTATATCTTCTTCTTCTTCTTCTTCTTCTTCTATATCTTCTTCTTCTTCTTCTTCTTCTTCTTCTATATCTTCTTCTTCTTCTTCTATATCTTCTTCTTCTTCTTCTTCTTCTATATCTTCTTCTTCTTCTTCTTCTTCTTCTATATCTTCTTCTTCTTCTTCTTCTTCTATATCTTCTTCTTCTTCTTCTATATCTTCTTCTTCTTCTTCTTCTTCTATATCTTCTTCTTCTTCTTCTTCTTCTTCTATATCTTCTTCTTCTTCTTCTATATCTTCTTCTTCTTCTTCTTCTTCTATATCTTCTTCTTCTTCTTCTATATCTTCTTCTTCTTCTTCTTCTTCTATATCTTCTTCTTCTTCTTCTTCTATATCTTCTTCTTCTTCTTCTATATCTTCTTCTTCTTCTTCTTCTTCTATATCTTCTTCTTCTTCTTCTATATCTTCTTCTTCTTCTTCTTCTTCTTCTTCTTCTTCTTCTTCTTCTTCTTCTTCTTCTTCTTCTTCTTCTTCTTCTTCTTCTTCTTCTTCTTCTTCTTCTTCTTCTTCTTCTTCTTCTTCTTCTTCTTCTTCATCTTCTTCTTCATCTTCTTCATCTTCTTCTTCATCTTCTTCTTCATCATCTTCTTCATCTTCTTCTTCATCTTCTTCTTCTTCTTCATCTTCTTCTTCATCTTCATCTTCTCCTTCCTTTTCAATATCGTCTTCTTCTTCTTCACGTATTTCTCTTTTCAATTTTTTTTTTAAAGAAATGCAGCTATTTTTGAGCGTAACAAATAGCTGGTGGGCGCACGCATGTTGGAAGCGCCATTGTATGTGCTCCCTGGCAGTGGAAACACAAAGACAGCAGGAGGTAAATTCAGCAGCAGGAGGAGGAGGATGAGTGTGTGGCAGCAGGCAGTCAATGAGGCAGGCAGCTCGCCGTGACATAATAGCCCTGGTACCTAGCGGTGATACCAGGGCTGTAAATAAACACAACAGGAGGTCCCAGACAGCGGTCGTGCAGCCCACATTGTGTCCAATACACAACTGGGACAACACAGTTTTCAACCCGGGCACCTCAGAAAAATTAAACCTTTTTTTTTTTTTTTAATGGTTTGTTTGGTTTTGGTTTTGCAACCAATATAGCTATTGTTTGACGTAATAGCTGGTGGCAGAGTGGCAGCAGAAGGTAATTCTGTGTACCCTGGCAGTGGGAAACACAGACAGACAGCAGCAGCAGGAGGAGGAATGGAGGAGTAGGCGAGCAGCTATTGTTTGACGTAATAGCTGGTGGCAGAGTGGCAGCAGAAGGTAAATCATCTGTGTACCCTGGCAGTGGGAAACACAGACAGACAGCAGCAGCAGGAGGAGGAATGGAGGAGTAGGCGAGCAGCTATTGTTTGACGTAATAGCTGGTGGCAGAGTGGCAGCAGAAGGTAAATCATCTGTGTACCCTGGCAGTGGGAAACACAGACAGACAGCAGCAGCAGCAGCAGGAGGAGGTATGGAGGAGCAGTGTGAGTGTGGCAGCAGGTAGGCAGCGTGACATAATAGCCCTGGTACCTAGCGGTGATACCAGGGCTGTAAATAAACACAACAGGAGGTCCCAGACAGCGGTCGTGCAGCCCACATTGTGTCCAATACACAACTGGGACAACACAGTTTTCAACCCGGGCACCTCAGAAAAATTAAACCTTTTTTTTTTTTTTTATGGTTTTTTGGTTTTTGGTTTTGCAACCAATATAGCTATTGTTTGACGTAATAGCTGGTGGCAGCAGAAGGTAAATCATCTGTGTACCCTGGCAGTGGGAAACACAGACAGACAGCAGCAGCAGGAGGAGGAATGGAGGAGTAGGCGAGCAGCTATTGTTTGACGTAATAGCTGGTGGCAGAGTGGCAGCAGAAGGTAAATCATCTGTGTACCCTGGCAGTGGGAAACACAGACAGACAGCAGCAGCAGCAGCAGGAGGAGGTATGGAGGAGCAGTGTGAGTGTGGCAGCAGGTAGGCAGCGTGACATAATAGCCCTGGTACCTAGCGGTGATACCAGGGCTGTAAATAAACACAACAGGAGGTCCCAGACAGCGGTCGTGCAGCCCACATTGTGTCCAATACACAACTGGGACAACACAGTTTTCAACCCGGGCACCTCAGAAAAATTAAACCTTTTTTTTTTTTTTTATGGTTTTTTGGTTTTTGGTTTTGCAACCAATATAGCTATTGTTTGACGTAATAGCTGGTGGCAGAGTGGCAGCAGAAGAAGGTAATTCTGTGTACCCTGGCAGTGGGAAACACAGACAGACAGCAGAAGGGCAGTACACAGCAGCCCACTGTAGGTGTAAAATGTGTGGCTGCAGGCGACGTAATAGTCAAAGTGAACCAGGCTGGCTTAGTGAGCAGGAGCCAGGAGGTGGTAAAGGGTGGTAAGGCACATTAACGATGGTTCCGGCAGCCAGTTCATGTCCCCCTCTCGCCGACAACAGGGGCCAGGAACTCGCCTTCCACCCACGCCTGGTTCATCTTGAGAAACGTCAGTCTGTCCACAGACTTGTGAGACAGACGTGAGCGTTTCTCGGTGACCACGCCACCAGCTGCACTGAAGCAGCGCTCGGACAGCACGCTGGAAGGGGGGCAGGACAGCACTTCCAGGGCGTACTGCGCCAGCTCGCTCCAGATCTCCATGCGCTTGACCCAATACTCCATGGGATCAACAGGGGCATCGCTGTCAAGCCCGCTGTACGACCCCATGTAGTCAGCCACCATGCAGGTCAGGCGCTGGCTGTGACCGGAGGAGGATGCTGCTGCATGCATCTCCTCTCTAGTCACTGCTGCCGGAGCCTCTACAGTCCTGTAGAGCTCGTGGCTGAGAGACAGCAGGTCTGTGGGGCGCTTGCTGCTGCTGGATGCAGGCACCTGCTGCTGCCTCTGTGCTGGCTGCTGGACAGTGGGGGTGGAAGGCTGGGGGAAGGCTTCCTCCAAGCGCTCAACAAGGGCCTGCTGCAAGCTCCTTATTTGTTGCGCTGGGTCTCCTCCTGCAGGCGGCAGGAACTGGCTCAACTTCCCCTTGAGGCGTGGGTCCAACATCATGCTGATCCAGATGTCCTCCCTCTGCTTCATCTGGATCACCCTGGGGTCCCTGCGCAGGCACGTCAGCATGTGCGCTGCCATTGGGAAGAGGCGGGCCACGTCTGCTGGCACATCGACGTCAGTGCTGTCCTCATCCTCCTCCTCTGCCGCCTCATCCTCTCTCCACCCCCGCACCAACTCAGCTGCGCTGTGCTGATCCCCCTCATCAGCAGCCAGGTCAGGGACCTCCACCAAGTCCTCCTCCTCCTCCCCCTCAGAGGTGGACTGCGCAGCTGGTTGCCGCTCCTGCTGGTCCAAGGCTGCCGCTCCCTGTTCCAGCAAAGCATCGAGGGCCCTGTTCAGCAGAGAAACCAGGGGCACCCACTCGCAGACCATAGCATGGTCCCTGCTCACCATGTTTGTGGCCTGCAGGAAGGGAGCCAGCACTAAGCACACCTGCTGCATGTGCCTCCAGTCATCATCGGGGACGATGGACGGGAAGTTGCTGGTCTTGTCCCTTCTCTGAGCTGCGGAAACAGTGGCCAGGGCAAGGTACTGTTTGACAGCGCGCCTCTGTTCAACCAGACGCTCCAACATCGCCAGGGTGGAGTTCCAGCGAGTCGGAACGTCAAGGATCAGCCGATGGCGTGGCAGATCCAGCTCCTTTTGCACGTCTTCCAGGCTCGCACAGGCTGCAGCCGAGCGCCGGAAGTGACGCACAACATTCCTTGCCGTTTCCAGCAGTTCGCCCATCCCCTGGTAGGTGCGCAGGAACTTCTGCACCACCAGGTTCAGCACGTGGGCAAGACAGGGGATGTGGGTCAGGTTTCCCCTGTCTATTGCGGCAACCAGATTGGCCCCATTGTCGGCCACCACCTCTCCGACTCTGAGGCCTCTGGGGGTCAGCCAAATCCTCTCCTGCTCCTGGAGTTTGGCCAACACATGGGTTGCCGTCAGCTTGGTCTTCCCAAGGCTGACCAAGTGCAGCAGCGCTTGGCAGTGGCGGGCCTTCACGCTGCTGCTGAGGCGGGGGGTTTGGCCAGGTGTGCCGGAGGATGGCAGAGGATCGGAGGAACCTGCTGCAGTTCCCCTGAGCCTGCGGGGTGGCACCACCCACTGTGTTGCTGCTGCTGCTGTGCCCGCTGCTGCTCTCCCATCCTCACCCCCTTCCACCAAGCTGACCCAGTGGACAGTGAAGGACAGGTAGCGGCCTGTCCCGAAGCGGCTGCTCCAGGAGTCCATGGTGACGTGGACCCTTTCACCAACCGCGTGCTCCAGCCCTCGCTCCACATTGGCCATCACAAAGCGGTGCAGTGCAGGAATGGCCTTGCGGGCAAAGAAGTGTCTGCTGGGGAGCTGCCAGTCTGGGGCTGCGCAAGCAAGCAGCGCACGAATGTCGCTCCCCTCCTGCACGAGCGTGTACGGCAGGAGTTGGGAGCACATGGCCCGTGCCAGCAAGCCGTTCAGCTGCCGCACGCGACGGCTGCTGGGAGGCAGAGCCCTAACCACCCCCTGGAAGGACTCGCTCAAAAGGCTCTGGCGTGGCCTTTTGCTGACACGGGAATCAGCAGATACAGCAGAGGAGGCCACTGAGGACTGGCTGCCAGAACAGGCCTCAGTGTCGGCGGCAGGAGTTGCAGAGGGGGGAGGAGCAGTGCATTTCCGCACTCCTGCTGGTGCTGCTGGAGGAGCAGGAGGGCGGGTGGCTGCTGTTGCTGCTGCTGAAGGCTGTGCAGTGATGGGTGTGGTGCCACTGCCAGCAGCAGATGCCTTCAGCCTCTGGAACTCCTCATGCTGGTGGAAATGTTTAGCCGCAAGGTGGTTGATGAGCGAGCTGGTGCTGAACTTTAAGGGGTCTGCACCTCTGCTCAACTTCCGCTGACAGTGGTTGCAAGTGGCGTACTTGCTGTACACAGTGGGCATGGTGAAAAACCGCCAGATTGGTGACAGAAACTTCCCCCTACGGCATGGAAGCGCTGCTGCCTGTCTCCCTGTGGTGGTTGGGGGGGGGGGCTTGGGTGCGGCTGGGGGTGGTACTGGCTGATGCTGCTGCTGCTGCTGCTGAGCCTGAGACACCAGCAGGCTGTGGGACGCTGCCAATGCTTGCAATGATGCGCCTCCTTGCAAGGCCCACAAGCGCATCCTCCTCCTCCTCCTCAGAGCTGCTGAGGACGACATCCCCTGGAGGTGGTGGCACCCAGTCTCTGTCTGTCACCGGGTCATCATCATCCTCCCCCTCCTGAAACATGTCCTGCTGGGATGAGGACCCCCCAAACTCCTCTCCTGATGCATGGATGGGCTGCTTGACTGTCGCCACAGTCTTGCTGTCCAATCCCTCATCCCCCAAAGTGCCCATCAGCATCTCCTCCTCAAGATCGCCAACAACAGCAGACAATTTACTCATGATGCCTGGGGTCAAAAGACTGCTGAATGACAGGTCGGCGAGTGACGGTGAACTGGCCTCCTCCCCAGACCCTGCTGGGCGGCTGCTGCGAACAGGGGTGGTGGTGGTGGTGAGGGTGGAGGCCTCGGATGCAGAGCTGATGGCGGGCTGCTCATCCTCCGTCATGAGTTGCACCACAGTGTCTGCATCCTTTTCCTCAATGGGACGTTTCCGACCCGGCTGGAGGAAAATGGGAGCAGGTGCTACACGCTGCTGCTGCTGTGTCTCTGCAGCGTGAGTTGCAGATGCTCCTGCTGGGCGGCGCCCAAGGCGTCCACGGCCAGTGGCTATGGGAGGAATGTTAGCCACTGACGCTGCTGCTGCTGCTGCGGAACTGTGCATGGTGGCGCGCCCGCGGCCGCGGCTTGCCACAATGCTGCTCCCTCTCCTCCTGATTCCCTTGCTGCCCTTCCCCTTGCCCAAACCGCGCTGGCTGCCACTTCCAGACATCTTAAATGTTTTGGGCGTATAGACAAAAGTTTTGTAAAAGGGCGGGTGAAAAGTGGGGTACTTTAATGGAGTGGGTTGGTTGGTGAGGTGACTGAGTGAGTGTCCCCTAGTACAGTAAGTAAGTAGTAACAGTCAGGAAGTACAACTAGCAGTTACAATAATCAGTAGTAATCACAAGTAAATTTAGTGTGTGTACACTCAGACAGTGAGTGCACGCACGCAGGAGCTAGTAGCCTATGAACACAGTGACTGAGTGTCCTAGACTCCTAGTACAGTAAGAGTAAGTAGTAACAGTAAGTAGAACTAACTAATTACAATAATCAATCAGCGATCAGAAGGAAATGGAGTGTGGGTGGTGTGTGTACACTCAGACAGTGAGTGCACGCACGCAGGAGCTAGTAGCCTATGAACACAGTGACTGAGTGTCCTAGACTCCTAGTACAGTAAGAGTAAGTAGTAACAGTAAGTAGAACTAACTAATTACAATAATCAATCAGCGATCAGAAGGAAATGGAGTGTGGGTGTGTGTACACTCAGACAGTGAGTGCACGCACGCAGGAGCTAGTAGCCTATGAACACAGTGACTGAGTGTCCTAGACTCCTAGTACAGTAAGAGTAAGTAGTAACAGTAAGTACAACTAACTAATTACGATAATCAATCAGCGATCAGAAGGAAATGGAGTGTGGGTGTGTGTACACTCAGACAGTGAGTGCACGCACGCAGGAGCTAGTAGCCTATGGACAGTGACTGAGTGTCCTAGACTCCTAGTACAGTAAGAGTAAGTAGTAACAGTAAGTAGAACTAACTAATTACAATAATCAATCAGCGATCAGAAGGAAATGGAGTGTGGGTGTGTGTACACTCAGACAGTGAGTGCACGCACGCAGGAGCTAGTAGCCTATGGACAGTGACTGAGTGTCCTAGACTCCTAGTACAGTAAGAGTAAGTAGTAACAGTAAGTAGAACTAACTAATTACGATAATCAATCAGCGATCAGAAGGAAATAGAGTGTGTGTTGTGTGTGTACACTCAGACAGTGAGTGCAGTGCGCACACGCAGGAGCTAGTAGCCTATATGAACAGTGACAGTGAGTGTCCCTACGGGTACAGTAAGAGTAAGTAGTAAGTAAGTACAACTAACTAACAATAATCTATCAGTAATCAGAAGGAAATAGAGTGTGTGTACACACAGACAGTGAGTGAGTGCACACACGCAGGAGCTAGCTAGTAGCCTATAAACAGTGACAGTCAGTGAGTGTCCTACTCCTGGTACAGTATAACTACAATACTATTAGTAAAGGACAGCAGAAATACTGGCATAGATGAGAGAAATAAACAGAGGACAGCTGCCCACAGAGGCAAGGCCCCCCTGAGGCCTAAACCTGTAAGCTTGCAGCAGCTGCCTGTCTCTAATGTAACACACAAGCTACTAACTAAAATACAATGTCTATCTAACTAACAACAATATAGGTGTATATGGCAGGTGTAGGTGAGCAAAAACGCTAGGTAAATGATCACAATAGAGCACTTGCTAAGCCAAAGCACAAAGGAGCAACTCTCTCTCTGTACAAGTCTCAGGCAAGCATGGAGAAACGGAACATGGCGGCCGCTATTTATAGGGTAGGGGCTGGCCAGGGTCCCCCTCTGTGATTGGCTGCCGTCAGAGGGCCTGGGAGCCCTCTGATTGGCTCTAAGGACATCAATCTGGGCTATGACGCTATTCGAGCTCGGTACCGAGCTCGAATAGCGCCGAGTTGCTCGAATAGCTCGAATAGTGAATGGGCTATTCGAGTGTACTCGGATAGCCCATTCGAATAGCTCCAGCTATTCGGAGCTCGAATACCGAGCTCGAATAGCTGAAAAAGAGCTCGAATATTCGAGCTACTCGAATATTCGAGCTCTGCTGAGCACCACTGATCTCCTATGTGAGCAGGACCACATCTTCCCCACACCTCCATCCCACCATCATATCTCCTATGTGAGCAGGACCACATCTTCCTCACACCTACATCTCACCACCATCATATCTCCTATGTGAGCAGGACCACATCTTCCTCACACCTCCATCCCACCATTATATCTCCTATGTGAGCAGGACCACATCTTCCTCACACCTCCATCCCACCATCATATCTCCTCTGTGAGCAGGACCACATCTTCCTCACACCTCCATCCCACCATCATATCTCCTATGTGAGCAGGACCACATCTTCCCCACACCTCCATCCCACCATCATATCTCCTATGTGAGCAGGACCACATCTTCCTCACACCTCCATCCCACCATCATATCTTATATGTTTGCAGGACCACATCTTCCCCACACCTCCATCCCACCATCATATCTCCTATGTGAGCAGGACTACATCTTCCCCACACCTCCATCCCACCATCATATCTCATATGTGAGCAGGACCACATCTTCCTCACACCTCCATCCCACCATCATATCTCCTATGTGAGCAGGACCACATCTTCCTCACACCTCCATCCCACTATCATATCTACTATGTGATCAGGACCACATCTTCCCCACACCTCCATCCCACCATCATATCTCCTATGTGAGCAGGACCACATCTTCCTCACACCTACATCTCACCACCATCATATCTCCTATGTGAGCAGGACCACATCTTCCTCACACCTCCATCCCACCATTATATCTCCTATGTGAGCAGGACCACATCTTCCTCACACCTCCATCCCACCATCATATCTCCTCTGTGAGCAGGACCACATCTTCCTCACACCTCCATCCCACCATCATATCTCCTATGTGAGCAGGACCACATCTTCCCCACACCTCCATCCCACCATCATATCTCCTATGTGAGCAGGACCACATCTTCCTCACACCTCCATCCCACCATCATATCTTATATGTTTGCAGGACCACATCTTCCCCACACCTCCATCCCACCATCATATCTCCTATGTGAGCAGGACTACATCTTCCCCACACCTCCATCCCACCATCATATCTCATATGTGAGCAGGACCACATCTTCCTCACACCTCCATCCCACCATCATATCTCCTATGTGAGCAGGACCACATCTTCCTCACACCTCCATCCCACTATCATATCTACTATGCAATTTTCACTTCCCCAATCCCCATTAACCAACATTTTAAATGCAAAAAAAAAAATGTAAAAAGTGGCTATAACCTTATTAGCGGCATTCTTCCACAGAATGAATGTTGGATTGAGGTGTAATTTCCGATGAGACAACCCTTCCTCTGTCTGACCAATAAGGTAATTATGCTTTATGCCGTTATTATATATTCTCCAATTCCCAATGTAGAATGGGGATACTAGTTCTCCATTTTTATCAAAAACCAGATTTCCAGTCGCTTGTCTTTGGGCTTTCATCCAGTAATGAAGCTGTTAATTAGGTAAACATTATGAATATAGTTACTGTTCCGACATACAATATAGTGTGAAAATAAGCACACCTCAACCAAATGTATCTGTTTTTTTTCTTTTTTATTTTCAGAGTGTGGGAAATTAATAAAAAATGACGTGGGGTCCCTCCTCCCGAGCCTCTGTAACCCCTTGTCCCCCAGGCAGGCTGGGATAGCCAGAATGCAGAGCCCCGGCCAACTGGGGCTTCGCACCCTGAGCTATACCAGCCCGCATGGTCCATGGTATGGGGTGGCTCTGGAGGAGAGGGGCGGCCAAGCCTCCCCCCCGGAGTCCTTGTTTAATCCATGTACAAGGGGCTCTCCCCCACCGTTGAGCCGAAATTTCTCATTACTATAATTACGCATGCGAAATTTGCTATTACGATGCGAAATTATGGCAGCGGAATTGCCATTAAAATTGTAATTGAAAATACCGTAAGCGTAATTTTCAACGCGTAATTTCACGTTTCGTTCATAACGTAATTTCTAATTTCGGGTTCGCTTAATTTTCACGAAATTTGGCATATTTTTTTTCGCGTTTTCGTCTGCATGGTGAATTTTGATGCGAAATATCACTACATGGCGAATTTTATATGCGTAATGCGAAAACGACGCGAAAATTAATGCTTACAGTAATATGAACTATCGAGAAATTACGTTATGTAAATACGCTTATAAACGGTTGCATGCAAGGCAAACGTAATTTTGCGATACCCACTGTAATGCAAAAATTACGTGAAAATTACGCTTACGCAGAAATCCTTCTTCATTACGATTATGTACTTATGGCCATAATCGTAATTACACTAATTATGCGAAATTTCACGAAATCGTAATTAAGTCATTACGCTCATCTCTACCCAGGAGGAGGTGGGTGTGACGAATCCCTGGGGGGGGGGGTTCATGGTGGCATGAGAGTCCCTTTTAAGAAGGTGTCCCCCAGATATCAGCCCCCTCCCCAGGTGAAATGAGTTTAGGGGTACATAATACCCCTTACCCATTTCCACAAGGGATTCTATGTACCCTATACTAATTTCTCCTGGGAGGGGAGCTGACATCTGGGGGTCCCCTTCTTACCAGATGCCACCATGACCACCCCAGGGCATCATCACCCCCACCACTTCCTGGGGTACCAGAGATGGGGAAGAGCCCCTTGTCCATGGCTCTAGGGATAGGGAGAGGCTTGGCTGCCCTTCTCCCCCAGATACCCCCCATACCATGGATCATGCGGGCTGGTATAGCTCAGGGTGCAAAGCCCCAGGTGGCCGGGACTCCGCATTCTGGCTATCCCAGCCTGCATGGGGGACAAGGAGTTACAGAGGCTTGGGAGGGGGACCCATGTCATTTTTTTTATAGTTTTCACACTCTGAACATAAAAAAAAACAAAAATATTACACAAAATGGCATTTCCTTACGAAATGCCGTTACGATTACAGCTCACCATTATGGTTCATAACCTGGAATTACGGGCCAAACATGGATGCAATTATGGATGTATTCAAGATCACCATCCGTAATCGCGGCAGATCATGAATGATGATTTCAAGGTTGCAATTGCAGAAATTGGCCCATAATTACGGCAAAACCATAATTATTATTTATTATTATTATTTATTGTATTTATAAAGCGCCAACATATTACGCAGCGCTGGAGAATAAATAGGGATACATACATTGTAACAATGGGTGACAGACAGAGCGGGAGCAAATGTTTATACAACACAGCACAAGGTTATACATACAATCAAGGTATAAAATGCGGTTTACAGAGACCCGGCAAAACAAGTACGAGTTAGTCCATGAGAAGGGTGTCATTGCTGGGGTGGTAAAATTCAGTGCTGCTCATTAGTGTTGGGCGAACATCTAGATGTTCGGGTTCGGGCCGAACAGGCCGAACATGGCCGCGATGTTCGGGTGTTCGACCCGAACTCCGAACATAATGGAAGTCAATGGGGACCCGAACTTTTGTGGTTTGTAAAGCCTCCTTACATGCTACATACCCCAAATTTACAGGGTATGTGCACCTTGGGAGTGGGTACAAGAGGGAAAAAAAATTTAGCAAAAAGAGCTTATAGTTTTTGAGAAAATCGATTTTAAAGTTTCAAAGGGAAAACTGTCTTTTAAATGCGGGAAATGTCTGTTTTCTTTGCACAGGTAACATGCTTTTTGTCGGCATGCAGTCATAAATGTAATACATATAAGAGGTTCCAGGAAAAGGGACCGGTAATGCTAACCCAGCAGCAGCACACGTGATGGAACAGGAGGAGGGTGGCGCAGGAGGAGAAGGCCACGCTTTGAGACACAACAACCCAGGCCTTGCATGAGGACAAGAAGCGTGCGGATAGCATGCTTTGTACCACCATGCAGTCATAAATGTAATAAAGATAAGTGGTTCAATAAACAGGGACCACGCGGCAACGCTAACCCAGCAGCAGCACACGTGATGGAACAGGAGGAGGCGCAGGAGGAGAAGGCCACGCTTTGTGAGACACAACAACCCAGGCCTTGCATGAGGACAAAAAGCGTGCGGATAGCATGCTTTGTACCGCCATGTAGTCATAAATGTAATAAAGATAAGAGGTTCAATAAACAGGGACCACGCGGCAACGCTAACCCAGCAGCAGCAGCAGCAGCAGCACACGTGATGGAACAGGAGGAGGCGCAGGAGGAGAAGGCCACGCTTTGTGAGACACAACAACCCAGGCCTTGCATGAGGACAAAAAGCGTGCGGATAGCATGCTTTGTACCGCCATGTAGTCATAAATGTAATAAAGATAAGAGGTTCCATAAACAGGGACCGGCAACGGTAACCCAGCAGCAGCAGCAGCAGCAGCAGCACACGTGATGGAACAGGAGGAGGCGCAGGAGGAGAAGGCCACGCTTTGTGAGACACAACAACCCAGGCCTTGCATGAGGACAAAAAGCGTGCGGATAGCATGCTTTGTACCGCCATGTAGTCATAAATGTAATAAAGATAAGAGGTTCCATAAACAGGGACCGGCAACGGTAACCCAGCAGCAGCAGCAGCAGCACACGTGATGGAACAGGAGGAGGCGCAGGAGGAGAAGGCCACGCTTTGTGAGACACAACAACCCAGGCCTTGCATGAGGACAAAAAGCGTGCGGATATAGCAGCAATGCTTTTTGCCGCCATGCAGTCATAAATGTAATACAGATGAGAGGTTCAATAAACAGGGACCGGAAACGCTAAACCATCCCAGATGTTCATCGGTCATGTTACTTGGTTGGGGTCCAGGAGTGTTGCGTAGTCGTTTCCAATCCAGGATTGATTCATTTTAATTTGAGTCAGACGGTCTGCATTTTCTGTGGAGAGGCGGATACGCCGATCTGTGATGATGCCTCCGGCAGCACTGAAACAGCGTTCCGACATAACGCTGGCTGCCGGGCAAGCCAGCACCTCTATTGCGTACATTGCCAGTTCGTGCCAGGTGTCTAGCTTCATGCCCGGTTTCAGGTCCAGCGGTGCCAGCCACAAATCCGTCTGTTCCTTTATTCCCCTCCAAATTTCCTCCCCTGTGTGCTGCTTATCCCCAAGGCAGATCAGCTTCAGCAACGCTTGCTGACGCATGCCAACAGCTGTGCTGCACTGCTTCCACGATCCTACTGCTGCTGGTGCTGGGTTAGCATTTCCGGATGAGGTACAGCTTTGAGATGCGTTGGAGGAGAAGGAGTCAGAGAGGTAGGTGCTGCTGTTGTTATCCAGCTGTTTGCGGCGTGGGCAACACCCGCGCCGTAGCAGGTGAGGAATCGCTGCCAGGCTCCACAAGGTTCACCCAGTGCGCGGTAAGGGAGATGTATCGACCCTGGCCGAACGCACTCGTCCAGGTGTCAGTGGTGAGGTGAACCTTGCAGGCAACGGCATTCTTCAAGCTTCGGGTTATTTAGCTGACCACGTGCTCATGCAACTCAGGCACTGCAGAGCGCGCAAAGTGGTAGCGGCTGGGAACCACGTAACGTGGGATGGCCACTGACATCATGCCCTTGAAGCTGTTTGTCTCCACCACTCGATATGGCAGCATTTCGCAGGCCAGAAGCTTGGCTATGCTGGCTGGCTGTTACTGCCACGGCCCGGGGGTCATTTGCTGGCAATTTCCTCTTGTGCTCAAACATCTCAGAGACAGACAACTCAACCGTAGCGCTGCACACCGAAGGGCTGTTGGTTGTTGTGTTTGATGAACACTGGGAGACCTCAAGAGCACTAGTCCGGAAAGTGACAGTGTCAGCATCGTCTGATGTTTGTGAATGTTGTGAACCACGCAATGGCTGGGCTACTGCTGCTGCTGAGGCGGGTCTGGTGGTGAGTCTGGTGAACCCAAGGGAGGCAGTGTTGCTGGTGGTACCCTGTCCTGCCGCGTTTGCCCACAGAGTGGGATGTTTGGATAGAATGTGGCGGCTCATGCTGGTGGTGGAGAGGTTGTTAATACTTTTCCCCCTGCTCAGGCGGGTCTTGCACACCTTGCAAATCGCCATGGTTACATCCTCAGTGCAGTCTTCAAAGAAAGCCCAGACTTTAACTGGCTGAGGACTCGGACCTCGTGCGTGATGTGCTGGTGCTGCTTAACCCACTGCTGGACGCTTGAGAGGTCATCCAAGTAATTATCTGATCCTGTTCTTTTGGATCTGTGAGGGTTGTTGTCCTGGACAACATGGGCAGTATTGAGTGGGTTTTCTTGGGTGCTCCCCTGTGGCCTGTACGTGAACCGTCAGGGGAAACACCTCTTCCCTTGCCCCTCCCTCTTTCACCGGATTTCTTCCTCATTTCACTTATCCTTAAAGTACACGCTGACTGGCAGCAGTACAGTGGCAGTACAGAAATGCTATACAGTGGTGGGTGAGCGGTGTACCACTATTGTCAGCAGTGACACAGAGCACAATGCTATACAGTGGCGGGTGAGCGGTGTACTACTGTTCCCAGCAGACACAGAGTGGAAGTAAACACAATGCTATATAGTGTGGCTGAGCCGTGTACACAGAGTGGCATTAAACACAATGCTATATAGTCTGCTATATAGTCACCCCGAACAGGGTGATGTTCTGCAGAACCCGAACAGTGGCAAACACTGTTCGCCCAACACTACTGGGAGGGAACGCAGATTTTAGTACCTAAACACACGATACAACATGTTTTCCGGGGTCGGACTCTGAGGCACATACAGATGGTCCCGATCATCATCCTCATCATACAACTCTTCTCCTGAGTCTGACCCACCCACCACCTCTGCCACCCCAACATCCCCAGACACAGACCCCTCATCGTCCTCAACATTAACTTGGGATGCTGGCCTGAGCCAGACCTCCTCCTCCACATCAGGCCCCATCATCTCCTCAATGGCAGCCCTCATTAATCGCTCTGGCGACGGACTGATGGACACAACGTTCTCCTCCGGGGAGGGCTGCTGCTGACCACTGGCTGCTGGGGTGGATGTTATAGCTTGCGTGGGGCGTTGGCTGTTGCTGTTGTTGGGAGTGCTGCTCACAGCGGAGGTCTCTGGGGAACTCATGTTGAGCTCATATAGTGGTTGACGGTGAGTGGAGTATTACTGATCCCAGCAATATACACACTGACTGGCAGAGTACGCAATGCTATATAGTGTGGCTGAGCGGTGTACACAGAGTGGCAGTAAACACAATGCTATATAGTCTGGCTGAGCGAGCGGTGTACTACTGTTCCCAGCAGAATCAGAGTGGCAGTAAACAATGGTATATAGTCTGGCTGAGCGGTGTACACAGAGTGTCAGTAAACAATGGTATATAGTCTGGCTGAGCGAGCGGTGTACTACTGTTCCCAGCAGAATCAGAGTGGCAGTAAACAATGGTATATAGTCTGGCTGAGCGGTGTACACAGAGTGTCAGTAAACAATGGTATATAGTCTGGCTGAGCGGTGTACACACAATGCTATATAGTCTGCTATATAGTGTCAGTAAACAATGGTATATAGTCTGGCTGAGCGAGCGGTGTACTACTGTTCCCAGCAGAATCAGAGTGGCAGTAAACAATGGTATATAGTCTGGCTGAGCGGTGTACACAGAGTGTCAGTAAACAATGGTATATAGTCTGGCTGAGCGAGCGGTGTACTACTGTTCCCAGCAGAATCAGAGTGGCAGTAAACAATGGTATATAGTCTGGCTGAGCGGTGTACACAGAGTGTCAGTAAACAATGGTATATAGTCTGGCTGAGCGGTGTACACACAATGCTATATAGTCTGCTATATAGTGTCAGTAAACAATGGTATATAGTCTGGCTGAGCGAGCGGTGTACTACTGTTCCCAGCAGAATCAGAGTGGCAGTAAACAATGGTATATAGTCTGGCTGAGCGGTGTACACAGAGTGTCAGTAAACAATGGTATATAGTCTGGCTGAGCGAGCGGTGTACTACTGTTCCCAGCAGAATCAGAGTGGCAGTAAACAATGGTATATAGTCTGGCTGAGCGGTGTACACAGAGTGTCAGTAAACAATGGTATATAGTCTGGCTGAGCGGTGTACACACAATGCTATATAGTCTGCTATATAGTGTCAGTAAACAATGGTATATAGTCTGGCTGAGCGAGCGGTGTACTACTGTTCCCAGCAGAATCAGAGTGGCAGTAAACAATGGTATATAGTCTGGCTGAGCGGTGTACACAGAGTGTCAGTAAACAATGGTATATAGTCTGGCTGAGCGAGCGGTGTACTACTGTTCCCAGCAGAATCAGAGTGGCAGTAAACAATGGTATATAGTCTGGCTGAGCGGTGTACACAGAGTGTCAGTAAACAATGGTATATAGTCTGGCTGAGCGAGCGGTGTACTACTGTTCCCAGCAGAATCAGAGTGGCAGTAAACAATGGTATATAGTCTGGCTGAGCGGTGTACACAGAGTGTCAGTAAACAATGGTATATAGTCTGGCTGAGCGGTGTACACACAATGCTATATAGTCTGCTATATAGTGTCAGTAAACAATGCTATATAGTGTGGCTGAACGAGCGGTGTACTACTGTTCCCAGCAGACACAGAACAGTACACAGAATGCTATATAGTGTGGCTGAACGAGCGGTGTACTACTGTTCCCAGCAGACACAGAACAGTACACAGAATGCTATATAGTGTGGCTGAACGAGCGGTGTACCACTGTTCCCAGCAGACACAGAACAGTACACAGAATGCTATATAGTGTGGCTGAACGAGCGGTGTACTACTGTTCCCAGCAGACACAGAACAGTACACAGAATGCTATATAGTGTGGCTGAACGAGCGGTGTACTACTGTTCCCAGCAGACACAGAACAGTACACAGAATGCTATATAGTGTGGCTGAACGAGCGGTGTACTACTGTTCCCAGCAGACACAGAACAGTACACAGAATGCTATATAGTGTGGCTGAACGAGCGGTGTACCACTGTTCCCAGCAGACACAGAACAGTACACAGAATGCTATATAGTGTGGCTGAACGAGCGGTGTACTACTGTTCCCAGCAGACACAGAACAGTACACAGAATGCTATATAGTGTGGCTGAACGAGCGGTGTACTACTGTTCCCAGCAGACACAGAACAGTACACAGAATGCTATATAGTGTGGCTGAACGAGCGGTGTACTACTGTTCCCAGCAGACACAGAACAGTACACAGAATGCCATATAGTGTGGCTGAACGAGCGGTGTACCACTGTTCCCAGCAGACACAGAACAGTACACAGAATGCTATATAGTGTGGCTGAACGAGCGGTGTACTACTGTTCCCAGCAGTGACACACAATGACTGGGGGGGACCCTGGCTAGCGTGGCTGGAGCGCGAACTACCCTGCCTGCCTACCCAAAGCTAAACCCACAGACAAATGGCGGAGATATGACGTGGTTCGGGTATTTATTTACCCGAACCACGTGACAGTTTGGCCAATCAGAGCGCGTTCGGGTCCGAACCACGTGACCCGTTCGGCCAATCACAGCGCTAGCCGAACGTTCGGGGAACGTTCGGCCATGCGCTCTTAGTTCGGCCATATGGCCGAACGGTTTGGCCGAGCACCGTCAGGTGTTCGGCCGAACTCGAACATCACCCGAACAGGGTGATGTTCTGCAGAACCCGAACAGTGGCGAACACTGTTCGCCCAACACTACTGCTCATCTGAGCTAGGATATCCGAGTTACTCGGATATCCTAGCTCTTTTTTCACTATTCGAGCTCGAATACCGAGCTCGAATAGTATTAGCTATCCGGGCTGTGCTATCCGAGCGCAGTCGGATAGCAATCAGATATCCGGAGATATCCTAGCTATCCGAGCTCGGATAGCGTCACGAGCTCGGATAGCGTCATGCCAGACGTCACCTCGAGTCCTCACAAGCGAATCAGAGGGCTCCAAGCCCTCTGACTGCAGCCAATCACAGAGGGGGAGCCTGGCCAAGCCCCCCTCTATAAATAGCGGGCGCCATGTTGCCTCACTCGTCCTGCTTGCGACTTACTGACTGATAGTACTGAGAGAACTGCTCCAGTGCTTTTTGTCTGTGTGCAAGTGCATTGCTATTGTTCTAAACCTAGCATTTTTACACTCCAACACTTGATCTTCAACTGCATTGCTTTTTATTGTAGATAGATTGCATTTTAGGCAGTTTAGTTTGGGTGATTACTAGGGGGACTAGGGAGGGAGAGAGACTGTCACTGGTGCTGCTGCAGGCCTGCAGCCAGCAGCTAGGCCCTGTGCCTAGGCAAGGCAGCCTGCCCTGCTCTGTGCTCTAGTCTCTAGTTACCTTACCTGTGCTATCACCTGTCCTACTCTACTCCTGTACTACTAGTACTTCTGTGTTAGATAGATTTGTACTATTTTGTAGTTAGCAAGGCCCAGCTTTACTGCTATACCTGTCCTGCTGTATCTGCTCTCTGTATTCTAGTCACACCTGTTCTATTATTTAGCTAGATTCTTCTATTGTTTAGTTAGTAGTACTGTAGTGTACTGTACTCTAGTCTGTGTATAGGTACCGTCCGTCACCGCGTTACCTAGGATCTTTGTGTGCGCAGTGCACGTCTGCGCTGTCCGCACCCTCTTGTTAGTGCTACACCGGTCCTATTGTTTATATATTACTTCTATTGTGTATTCGCTGACTTGTACTGTAGTCTGTGTATAGGGACACCGTCAGTCAGCGTCAGCTAGGGTCTTTGTGTACGCAGTGCACGTCTGCGCTGTCCGCACCCTCTCGTTAGTGCTACACCCGTCCTATTTCTTTCTATTACTTCTATTGTGTATTTGCTGACTTGTACTGTAGTCTGTGTATAGGGACACCGTCAGTCAGCGTCAGCTAGGGTTTTTGTGTGCACAGTGCGCACTCTCTCGTTAGCGCTACACCGATCTCTGCTGTAGAGTACACCTGTCCGTCACCTCACACACCCACCACCACCAGTCCCACCCCATTAAAGTACCCCACTTGTCCCACCCGCCTTTACATACATACGTTTTTTTTTCATTTGTATAATATTAAAAACATACAATGTCTGGCACTGGCAGCCGCGGTTTGGGCAGGTGCAGCAAGGGCTTCAAGGGCATCGCCAAGAGAGGAGGTCGTGGGTGTGGCAGCCGCGCCACCACCACCATGCGCAGTTTTGCATCTGCACCAGTGGCTATTCCGCCATTAGCCACTGGCCGTGGACGCCTTGGCCGCCCAACAGCTGGGAGTCATGCTGCAGAGACACAGCAGCAGCAGCGTGTGGCCCAGATGTTCCTCCCACCGCCAGGTCGTAGCCGTCCTATTGAGGAGAAGGACACAGACGCTGTGGTGGAACTGATGGTGGATGAGCAGGCCACCTTTATCTCTGGAACCGAGTACTCCACCCCCGCCACCACAAGAGCAGCAGCAGCCGACCAGCACTGCCTGGGGAGCAGGAGGAGGAGGAGGAGTGCAGTTCTCCAGCCCCAGCGGGCGACATCAGCACCCTGTCACTCAGCACCTTGTTATCCCCAAGCGCAGTGGGGTTATGGAATGCTGTTGCGGAAGAATTGGCGGAGGAAGGAATGCTCATGGGCACTTTGGGGGATGATGCTTTGGACAGTCAGACAGTGGTGACTGTCCATCCGCCCATGCATGCAGAAGGAGAGTTTGGGGGATCCCAGCAGGACATGTTTGCGGAGGGGGAGGATGATGATGACAGGGTGAAGGACAAAGACTGGGTGCCAGGTCCTGGGAGTGGGGATGTCATCAGCTCTGAGGAGGAGGAGGAGGATGCGTCTGCGGGCCTTGCTAGAAGGATCAGCATCGCAGGCATGGGCAGGATCAGAAGTGGGCATGGCATGCAGGCCACACAGCGTGCTGATCAGGAGACGAGTTCTGCCAGTGCCACCACCAGCCGCACCAAGAACCCCCCCCCCCCCCCAACCACCACAGGGAGACCAGCAGCACCTTCCAGCCGAAGGGGCAACTTCACCTCCCCAATATGGAATTTTTTCACCCTTCCATATTTAGAGTGCAAGTATGCCACCTGCAACCAGTGCCGCAAGCAGCTCAGCAGAGGGAAGGAGCCCTCTGCGTTTGGCACCACCTCTCTGGTCAACCATCTTGCAGGGAAACACTTTCACGAGCATGAGGAGTTTGTGAAGTTGAAAGAAGCTGGCAGTGGCAGACCCGCCACCACTGCGAAGCCATCGGCAGCAGCCACCCGCCCTCCTCCACCTCCTCCAGCAGCACCAGCAGGAGTGCGTCAGCAACGCACTGCTCCTCCTCCCTCTGCAACTCCTGCTGCCGACACTGAGGCCTGTTCTGGCAGCCAGTCCTCAGTGGCCTCCTCTGCTCCCTCCACTGCTTCCCGTGCCAGCAAAAGGCCTCGCCAGACCCTGCTCAGCGACACCTTCCAGGGGGGGGTCAGGGTTCTGCCTCCCAGCAGCCGTCGCGTGCGTCAGCTGAACGGCTTGCTGGCACGGGCCATGTGCTCCCAACTCCTGCCTTATTCCCTTGTGCAGGAGGGGAGCGACATGCGTGCACTCCTTATGTGTGCAGCCCCCGATTGGCCAATCCCCAGCCGACATTTTTTTGCACACACGGCCATACCTGCACTTCACCGCTCTGTGATGGCCAATGTCGGGAGAGGGCTGGAGCATGCGGTGGGTCAACGGGTCCACATCACCATGGACTCGTGAAGAAGCCAGTTTGGGACTGGCCGCTATCTGTCCTGCACCACGCATTGGGTCAGCTTGGTGGAAGGGGGTGAGGAGGGGGGAGCAGCATCGGGCACTGTCAGAGCAGCAGCAGCAGCAACAACACAGTGGGTGGTGCCGCCATGCAGGGTCAGTGGAACAGCAGCAGGTTCCTCTGATCCGCTTGCATCCTCCGGCACACCAGCCCAAACCCCCCGCCTCAGCAGCAGCATGAAGCCCCGCCACTGCTAAGCCCTGCTGGAATTGGTCAGCCTGGGGAAGACCAAACTGACGGCGAACCACGTCCTGGCCAAACTCCGAGAGCAGGAGAGGAATTGGCTGACCCCCAGAGGCCTCAGAGTCGGAGAGGTGGTGTCCAACAATGGGGCAAACCTGGTTGCTGCCATCAGCAGGGGAGACCTGACCCACATCCCCTGCCTGGTGCACGTCCTGAACCTGGTAGTCCAAAAGTTCCTGCGGACCTACCAGGGGATGGACCGACTCCTTGAGGCAGCAAGGAAGGTCATGTGTCATTTCCGGCTCTCGCCTGCAGCCGTAGAGAGCCTGGAAGAGGTGCAGAAGGAGCTGCACCTTCCACAGCACCGGCTCATGATCGATGTTCCAACTCGCTGGAACTCCACCCTGGCGATGTTGGAGCATCTGGTTGAACAGAGGCAGGCTGTCAGCCAGTACCTTGCACGTGCAACAGTTGCCTCCATCACTGCAACTGGGAGTGCCACCACCAACCTCCCGTCCATCATCTCCACGGAGGACTGGGGGCACATGCAGCAGGTGTGCTCAGTCCTGGCACCCTTCCTGCAGGCCACCAACATGGTCAGCAGGGACCATGCAATGGTGTGCGAGTTGGTCCCCTTGGTGTGTGTGCTGGACAGGGCCCTGTATGCACTGGTGGAAGAGGGAGCGGCAGCCTTGCACCAGCAGGAGCTGCAGGCAACTTCACAGGCCACTTCTGAGGAGGAGGAGGGCTTGGAGTTGGTGGAGGTCCCTGACCTTGCTGCTGATGAGGGGGAGCAGCAGAGCACAGCTGGAGTGGTGCGGGGATGGAGAGAGGATGAGGTGGAGGAGGCAGAGGAGGACAGCAATGTCGGGTCTGGGGCTGCCGATGATGTGCCAACAGACGTGGCCAGACTATTCCCAATGGCAGCGCACATGCTGAGGTGCCTGCGCAAGGACCCAAGGGTGATCCAGATGAAGCAGAGGGAGGACATCTGGATCTGCATGATGCTGGACCCACGTCTGAAGGGGAAGCTCAGCCAGTTCCTGCCTGCAGGAGGAGACCGTGCGCAACAAATGAGGGATTTGCAGCTGTCCCTTGTTGAGCGCTTGGAGGAAGCCTTCCCTCAGACATCCACCCCCACTGTCCAGACAGCACAGAGGCAGCAGCAGGTGCCTGCATCCACCAGCAGCAAGCGCACGCGCACCACAGACCTGCTGTCTCTGACCCAAGAGCTCTACATGAGTGTAGAGCTGTCAAGGACTAGAGAGGAGGTGCCTGCAGCAGCATCCTTCTCCTGTAACAGGCAGCGCTTGACCCGCATGGTGGCTGACTACATGGGGTCCTTCAGCGGGTTTGACAGCGTTGCCCCTGTTGATCCCATGGAGTATTGGGTCATGCACCTGCCGATCTGGAGCGAGCTTGCGCAGTACGCCCTGGAAGTGCTCTCCTGCCCCCCTTCCAGCGTACTGTCAGAGCGTTGCTTCAGTGCAGCCGGTGGAGTCGTCACTAAGAAGCGATCTCGTCTGTCTCACAAGTCTGTGGACAGACTGACGTTTCTCAAAATGAACCAGGCTTGGGTGGAAGGCGAATTCCTGGCCCCTGTTGTCGGCGAGAGGGGGACATGAAGTGGTGCACACACACATTACACTTGCTGCTGCTGCTGCTGTATTTCTTCCTGCTGTCTGTGTGTCTCCACTGCCAGGGAACACATTACAAGGTGCTGCTGCCCATGCGCCACCAGCTATTACGCTCAACAATAACTGCATTAATTAGAAAAAAAAAATTGTAATTATTTTAGAGGTGTCCGGGTTGAAAACTGTGCTGTCCCAATTGTGTATTGGACACAATGTGGGCTTCACGATCGCTGTCTGGAACCTCATGCTGTGTATTTACGGCCCTGGAACCACCGCTAGGAACCAGGGCCTACTATGTATTGCTGCCTGCCCTCCTGCCTGCTGCCAGTCTGCCACACACTTATCCTCCTCACGCTGCCTGCTGTTATATTTCCTCCTGCTGTCTGTGTGTTTCCACTGCCAGGGAACACATTACAAGGCGCTGCTGCCCATGCGCCACCAGCTATTATGCTCAACAATAGCTGCATTAATTTGAAAAAAAAAATTGTAATTATTTTAGAGGTGTCCGGGTTGAAAACTATGCTGTCCCAATTGTGTATTGGACACAATGTGGGCTTCACGACCGCTGTCTGGAACCTCATGCTGTGTATTTACGGCCCTGGAACCACCTCTAGGAACCAGGGCCTACTATGTCTCACTGCCTGCCCTCCTGCCTGCTGCCAAATGCCAGTCTGCCACACACACTCATCCTCCTCACACCGCCTGCTGCTGTATTGCCTCCTGCAGTCTGTGTGTTTCCACTGCCAGGGAACACATCACAAGGTGCTGCTGCCCATGCGCCACCAGCTATTACGCTCAAAAATAGCTGCATCCATTTGAAAAAAAAAATTATAATTAATTTAGAGGTGTCCGGGTTGAAAACTGTGCTGTCCCAATTGTGTATTGGACATAATGTGGGCTTCACGACCGCTGTCCGGAACCTCATGCTGTGTATTTACAGCCCTGGTACCACCGCTAGGAACCAGGGCCTATTATCTCAGTCACATCTCACTGCCTTACACACACTACTCCTCCTCCTGTAGCTGCATTGAGCTTCTGCTGTCTGTGTGCTGCTACCACTGCCAGGGAGAACAGAAGAAGAACTATTTTCTACTGCCACCTGCCCACCCACTCTCCTACCGAGTACCGACCGACTATTACCACACACTACAAATAGCTGCAAGCCTGCAACTACTTCCTCCTCCTGCTGATGTCTGTGTTTTACCACCGCCAGGGTACACAGAAAAAGGCGCTGTGGCTTGCAATGTGCCACTACCTACCTATTATGCCATCAACACAAATATAACTATGGTGTTATTAAAATAAAATATTTCCACAAATGAAGTAAAAAAATATATTACAAAAGAAAGGAAAACCAAGACACATAATATAATGATAGAGAAGAAGAGGAAGAAGAAGAAGAAGAGGAAGAAGAAGAAGAAGAAGAAGAAGAAGAAGAAGAAGAAGAAGAAGAAGAAGAAGAAGAAGAAGAAGAAGAAGAAGAAGAAGAAGAAGAAGAAGAAGAAGAAGAAGAAGAAGAAGAAGAAGAAGATATAAAAGAAGAAGAAGATGAAAAAGAAGAAGAAGAAGATATAAAAGAAGAATAAGATATAGAAGAAGAAAAAGAAGAAGATATAGAAGAAGAAGATGAAGAGACGTAAATGAAGACTTCCAACTTACAACCATTTTGGACACACCTTCTCATGCAAACACTTTTCATGAAGTTAATTTACTATTTTGATACCTTTTTTTATAACTACTACATCACCACATAATCACTTGATGTTTTTCTTCATAAAAAAGGTGGTTTCATGCATCATTGACCTCCAATACAAGTTTTACAAGCTATTTAAGGCCAGCTCGAATATTTTACTCGAATACAGACTCGGATAGTGATGTCGGATATCCGAGGTCAAATCGGATATTCTATTAAATTGGATATTGAACTTCGAGTGAATTCGGAACCAAACTCGAATAGGATAATGAGGTATCCGAGCAACACTAGTAAAATTAAGAAGGACACACTAAAGGAGGGGGGATGCCCTGTCAAGGCTTACAAATTAAAGGGTGGGGGGGACACATAAGGTAGGACTGTGGAAAGGGTGATTGACAGAGAGTTAGAGTGTGGTAGATATGGGGTAGGCTATTTTAAAGAAATGTGTTTTGAGGGCTTTCTAGAGGGTGTTGAAGGAAGGAGAGAGTCTGAGGGGGAGTGGAAGGGAGTTCATAGGGTGGGGGCAGCTCTTGAGTAGTCTTGTAAGCGTGCATGGGAATGAGAAATGCGATCATTGGAGGACCGGAGGGGACGGGCAGGTATATATCTGTTGACGAGCTCAGAAATGTAGGTTTGGCAGGTCTTGTGCACAGATTTGTAGGTGGAGATCATTAGAGGACCGGAAGGGACGGGCAGGTATATATCTGTTGACAAGCTCAGAAATGTAGGTTGGGCAGGTCTTGTGCACAGATTTGTAGGCGGAGATCATTAGAGGACCGGAGGGAACGGGCAGGTATATATCTGTGGACGAGCTCAGAAATGTAGGTTGGGCAGGTCTTGTGCACAGATTTGTAGGCGGAGATCATTGGAGGACTGGAGGGGACGGGCAGGTATATATCTGTTCACGAGCTCAGAAATGTAGGTTTGGCAGGTCTTGTGCATAGATTTGTAGGTAAGGCACAAAACCTTAAAATTGATCCTGAAGCTGATAGGAAGCCAGTGTAGGGCTTTGCAGAGGAGAGAAGTGAAGGCAGAGTGGTGGGAAAGATGAGTGAGTCTAGATGAGTGAGTCTAGCTGCTGCATTCATGACTGATTGAAGGGGTTCAATGCGTTTTAAGGGGAGGCCAGATAGTGCAGCATTGCAGTAGTCAAGGTGGGAGATGATGAGGGCGTGGATGTAAAGCTTGGTAGTGTCTGGGGTCAGAAAGGGGCGGATTTTGAAGATGTTTCGAAGGTGGAAGTTTCAGGTTCTGGTAACATTGTGTTGGCTGAAGGAGAGGGCAGAGTCTAGGGTGACGCCCAGGCAGCGGGCCTGGGAGCAGGGTTGCTCGGATACCCCTTTTCAAAATCCAAATTGATCCGGATCCGGATACCCAGATATCCGGATCTGGATCGGATATCCGAATTAGAACTTTGTGGTATCCAGATTAATGCGGATATCCGAATGCATTATCCGTGGATATCCAACCTATTCGGATATCCGCATAGAAAACCGGAAGTGGCCTTAATTGCTTCCAAAACGTTTTTTAGGGTGTATGAGGCATGTAGCATCATTATTTTTTAAAGGGGAATACTAATTGATTATGTGGGGACTTAAAAATCCCCCCCCCAAAAAAATTGGCTGTCAAAGTGTCAATTAAGATCAGGAGGACTAGGTCCTAGGACCAGGAAGCGGTCGTACTGCCACAACTGTGACAGCACATACGCATCCAAAAAAATTGCACAGCAATTGTGTTTCGATAGTTCAACGTGGCACTTGGTGGTACCACGGCTCAGTAAAAACATTAGGAGAGGTTCCAGGAAGCAGTCGTACTGCCGCAGTTGGGTCCTAGTCCCCACAACTAGGACAGCACAGACACTTCCAAATAAATGACACAGCAATTGTGTTTAGATAGTTCACATAGTTCACCGTGGCACTTGGTGGTACCACGGCTCAGTAAAAAAACTGCCAGATTGGGGATAGAAATCTGCCCCTACTCCCTGAATGGGCTACTGCTGCTGCTTCTTTTCTCCCTGCGGTGGTTGGGGCCTGGGGTTGGGGCCTGGGGTTGGGGCCTGGGGTTGACTGGTGGTTGCGGCAGGAGAAGATGAAGCAGCAGGCTGTGGGTCCCACATTCCATGCCCACTGCTGCTCCTGCCAATGTCAGCGATGCTAATCCTCTGTGACAGACCCACGGATGCATCTTCCCCCTCAGACTCAGAGCCAAAATCCCCCTCTTGTGGTTGGTAGTCACGGTCAGCATTATTATCATCATCATCATCATCAAACAATGGCTGGGATGGTGATGACCCCCCACACTCTTCTTCTGCTGACACCTCAGGCAAGGAATCCCCACCAACTATCACCGTCATCATCTTTGACTCCTCCGGAAACCCCGGTGCACCCAGAATGTCCTTCTCCAAGGGGGTGGAGCTCTCTCTTGCAGAGCTGGTGGTGGAGGTGGCGTGCTCATCCACCATCAGCTGCATCACAGGCTCGCCGCGTTTCTCCTCTAATTTGTGGCGCCGACCCTGCTGAAAAATGGCCGCTACACGCTGCTGCGCCTCTGCAGCGTGACTCCCCCTATCAGCTGGGCGCCCAGTGCATCCACGGCCAGTGGCTACCACGTGAATGGGCAGTATGGCAGAACTGCTGGCGGTGACGGTGCCAGCAATGTTCCCTCTCTTCTTGCCCTTGATGGCCTTCCCCCGGCTGCCAGTGCCAGCAGACATCGTGCAAGTTTTGATGATGTCACCAGATGGATGTGGGGTACTTGCACTTTATTCAAATCGGGGTAATTGGTGTTGGAATTGACTTGAATTAATCAGAAGGGAGTGACACAGAGCACAGTCGATCACAGTGTGCACACTAATGGCTCATACACATGGGCTATGGCTGTCGCTGCAACCACGTGGCACGCGCGTGTTGCAGCGACAGGTCGCTGGTGTGTATGACGCGCGCGCCCCGAACCGTCACCCGTCAGAGCTGTCGCCAGGCGATTGACATGGCCAATCGCCTGCAACAGCTGTCGCCGCAACTTCCCCTCAACTGTCGCTAGTCCGCTGTGTGTATACGGACTAGCGACAGCAACCCACACACAGTAAGCGGAGCTTCCGGCGGGGGGGAGGGACCTTCGGTGGCAGCTTCCACCGCATCTCTGTCCTTCTGTGCGTCGTGTGTACGGCTGCAGCACAGAGGGACCTGGCGACGATCTGTCGCTGCTTTTTTTTTGTGTTGCTTGTCTCCTTTTGTGCCTCGTGTGTATGAGGCTTAACGGAGGGTCTGTCACTCTGACACTCAGAGTGAGCAGCTCAGCAGAAATGCAGTAGTCACACAGACAGTACTACTCTAACTAGCACTGCAGTACTGAATAACTACACAACAGTGGCGTAGCAATAAGTATAACAACCATAGCATTGCTATGGGGCCCCTATGCCACAGTACATCAGAACGACTTTTCTTTTTTTTTCTTTTTTATGCTGGTTGTCTGGTCCGGGTCTTCTCCTGCCCCCTCCCCGGTCTGGGCCTTCCCGGGATAATTTCAGAACTGTGGGCCTCCCTCCTCTGATAAGGTGGCTACTGGCTGGTGAGGAGGGGGACTACTTGGCGGCGCATTGATACTCCTGGCGGCCAGGCCCGACAGTTACTCTATAGTCCTGGCTTCCAGGCCCGGCCAGCCAGGGAGGAGTGACGTGCGTGCGTGCGAGGGAGGGAGCGGCTGCAGACAGTGCAGTGCCATGATGCTACATATGCCTGATATTCCAGAAAAGGATCGGCACCACAAATGTATTTGACACTTCTGGCAACTTGAGAAGGCCGTACAGGCCGAAACAGCGGGCTGTCGCTGCCTGTCAAAATGTATCATGCAATATAAGTTTAAGAGCTGATTAATACATATGGAGTTTGGTGCCGATCCTTTTCTGGAATATTACGTTTGACCCTCTGGTACAAGGGTGAGGATCCTGGCACACACCTTTCAAAGAACTTTGAGCTTTATTTGAGTGCTCTTGGATATATGTTCATAGCTATATATGCCTGGTGCTGGCTGCTGTGTGTGTGTAGGGGGGGGGGAGCCTGTCAACGTTGGAGGATCGTCGCTGGAGGATCGTCGGGGAGCTGCGCATCGGAGGCCGGCCAGGTGAGTGAATTTTTTATTTTTTACAGGTTTATTCTCTGGTGACTGCTGCGCGCACAGCGATTATTTTCTGGAGGACGCTCCCCACATAGCGATTATTTTCTGGTGAATGCTCCCCACATAGCGATTATTTTCCGGTGAATGCTCTCCACATAGCGATTATTTTCTGGTGAATGCTCCCCACCTAGCGATTATTTTCTGGTGAATGCTCTCCACCTAGCGATTATTTTCTGGTGAATGCTGTGCACATAGCGATTATTTTCTGGAGGACGCTCCCCACATAGCGATTATTTTCTGGTGAATGCTCCCCACATAGCGATTATTTTCCGGTGAATGCTCTCCACATAGCGATTATTTTCTGGTGAATGCTCCCCACCTAGCGATTATTTTCTGGTGAATGCTCTCCACCTAGCGATTATTTTCTGGTGAATGCTGCGCACATAGCGATTATTTTCTGGTGAATGCTGCGCACATAGCGATTATTTTCTGGTGAATGCTCCCCACATAGCGATTATTTTCTGGTGAATGCTCCCCACATAGCGATTATTTTCTGGTGAATGCTCTTCTACACATAGCGATTATTTTCTGGTGAATGCTCCCCAAATAATGATTATTTTCTGGTGAATGCTCCCCACCTAGCGATTATTTTCTGGTGAATGCTGCGCACATAGCGATTATTTTCTGGTGAATGCTCCCCACCTAGCGATTATTTTCTGGTGACTGCTCCCCACCTAGCAATTCTTTTCTGGTGAATGCTCCCCAAATAACGATTATTTTCTGGTGAATGCTCCCCACCTAGCGATTATTTTCTGGTGAATGCTCCCCACATAACAATTATTTTCTGGTGAATGCTGCGCACATAGCGATTATTTCCTGGTGAATGCTCCCCACATAACGATTATTTTCTGGTGAATGCTGCGCACATAGCGATTATTTTCTGGTGAATGCTCCCCACCTAGCGATTATTTTCTGGTGAATGCTCTCCACCTAGCGATTATTTCCTGGTGAATGCTCCCCACATAGCGATTATTTCCTGGTGAATGCTCCCCACATAACGATTATTTTCTGGTGAATGCTGCGCACATAGCGATTATTTTCTGGTGAATGCTCCCCACATAGCGATTATTTCCTGGTTAATGCTCCCCACCGTACGATTATTTTCTGGTGAATGCTGCGCACATAGCGATTATTTTCTGGTGAATGCTCCCCACATAGCGATTATTTCCCGGTGAATGCTCCCCACATAACGATTATTTTCTGGTGAATGCTCCCCATATAGCGATTATTTCCTGGTGAATGCTCCCCACATAACGATTATTTTCTGGTGAATGCTGCGCACATAGCGATTATTTTCTGGTGATTGCTCCCAACATAACGATTATTTTCTGGTGAATGCTCCCCACCTAGCAATTATTTTCTTGTGAATGCTCCCCAAATAACGATTATTTTCTGGTGAATGCTCCCCACCTAGCGATAATTGTCTGGTGAATGCTCTCCACATAGCGATTATTTTCTGGTGAATGCTCTCCACATAGCGATTATTTCCTGGTGAATGCTCCCCACATACGGTAACGATTATTTTCTGGTGAATGCTCCCCACATAGCAATTATTTTCTGGTGAATGCTCCCCACCTAGCGATTATTTTCTGGTGAATGCTGCGCACATAGCGATTATTTTCTGGTGAATGCTCCCCACATAGCGATTATTTCCTGGTGAATGCTCCCCACATAACGATTATTTTATGGTGAATGCTACACGCATAGCGATTATTTTCTGGTGAATGCTCCCCACATAACTATTTTTTTCTGGTGAATGCTCCCCACATAGCGATTATTTCCCGGTGAATGCTCCCCACATAATGATTATTTTCTGGTGAAGGCTCCCCACATAGCGATTATTTTCTGGTGAATGCTCCCCACATAGCGATTATTTCCTAGTGTATGCTCCCCACATAGCGATTATTTTCTGGTGAATGCTCTCCACATAGTGAATATTTTCCGGTGAATGCTGCGCACATAGCGATTATTTTCTGGTGACTGCTCCCCACCTAGCGATTATTTCCCGGTGAATGCTCCCCACATAACGATTATTTTCTGGTGAATGCTGCGCACATAGCGATTATTTTCTGGTGAATGCTCCCCACCTAGCGATTATTTTCTGGTGAATGCTCTCCAGTCCCCACATAACAATTATTTTTTGTTGTCCGGACTGTGGTGGAGAGACATATCCAGAGGGGACAGCAACACTGTGCCATCACCCACCCAACACAGTGTCGCTGCCAGCCTCACCTGTTGCCTGTGAGCTAGAGGAGACGACAGCGTCATCATCCACCCCACCCACTGCCAGCCAAACCACAGGTAAGCTCACACCTAGGGTTGCCGCCAGGGGCGTACCTAGAAATCCCCGGGCCCCTGCAAAAAATCAGCCCCCCCCCCCCCCCCCCCTAGGGCCCGCTCAGGGACTTTTGGAAGCAGGAGGGGTTGCAGCATAAGAGGAGAGTGTGGCAGATCGGTGGGGAGGGGGGAAATTCCCCCCCCCCTCCCTCACCTCGGGCTCTCCTCTCAGCGCTCCCCCTCCTGAAATCATTGGTGGCAGCGGGCAGGCAGCAGCAGCAGCGGTGGCGGCAGAATGATACATTACCTCGCTGGAGGACTTCCGTTCTAAGAGCTTCTTGCAACTTCCTGTGTAAACAGGAAGTCCTCCAGCGAGAAGGAGGTAATGTATCATCCTGCCGCCACCGCTGCTACCAATGATTTCAGGAGGGGAGCGCTGAGAGGAGAGCCCGAGGTGAGGGAGGGGTGGGGGGGAATTTCCCCCCTCCCCACCGATCTGCCACACTCTTCTCTTATGCTGCGACCCCTCCTGTCCCCAAAAGTCCCTGAGCGGGCCCTAGGGGGGCCCGCCCCCCCCCCCCCCCCCCGCGACGGCAGGGGTCGCATCCTCTATTGGTACGCCAGTGGTTGCCGCGGTATACCATGTTTTTTGGCTACATGGTAATTACACCATGCAGAATGTTAAGAAAACAGTTTTTTAGCTCATTCATGAGGTACGATGTCTACCATTGCTCCCCCGCTGTCCTCCATTCCTTCTGACACAAGCAAGCAGTCCACCAAGCCATTCCTGGTTGTTGGAGAGTTGCCCAACACTGCACAGTCGCTGCTTGGGGATGTGCATCCTTTATATTTATTATTATTATTTATTTATACAGCGCCAACATATTCCGCAGCGCTTTACAAAGCACAATAAGATGACAAGGGGAACATAGATACAACTAACAAATGTACAGCAGAGTTCCAAGCAGCACAAACATTGTTACAAGAACAGTAAACATTAGGAGGATGACCCTGCCCTTGCGAGCTTGCAATCTAATGGGTTGTGGGGGACACACTAGGTAAGGGGGTGGAGGATGGATGAGGCAGGGACCCTTTGCCTCTGAATACATTGTGTCAAATAAGTAAATAAGGGCTATAGAATGTTATAAGCTTGTCTGAAAAGGTGTGTTTTAAGAGTGCATTTGAAGCTGTCCAGGTTTGGAGCATGACGTACAGGCTGTGGAAGAGAGTTCCAGATAAGGGATGATGCTCGTGTAAAGTCCTGGATGCGAGCATGAGAGGAGGTGATCAGCTTAGAGGCCAGGAGAATTTCTTGGGAGGAGCGAAGGTTGCGGGAGGGACAATACCTTGAGATTAGTGAGGAGATGTATGGAGGAGATGACTCGTGGAGGGCTTTGTACGTTAGAGTCAGGAGTTTGAACTGGATCCTCTGGGTAATGGGTAACCAGTGGAGAGAACGGCACAGTGGGGCTGCATCGGAAGAGCGTGTGGAGAGCTGAATGAGGCGGGCCGCTGAATGTAGAAGGGATTGGAGAGGTGCTAGCCTGTTTTTTGGTAGGCCACAGAGCAGGGTGTTGCAGTAGTCTAGGCGGGAGATGATTAAGGCGTGTACAAGCATTTTGGTGGCCTCTTGTGTGAGGAAGGGACAGTAGAGATGGGCCGAACGGTTCGCCGGCGAACGGTTCCCGGCGAACTTCGGTGGTTCGCGTTCGCCTCCCGCAGGCGAATGTTTCCGGAAGTTCGGTTCGCCCCACAATGCACTATGAGAGTCAACTTTGACCCTCTACATCACAGTCAGCAGGCCCAGTGTAGCCAATTAGGCTACACTAGCCCCTGGATCCCCACCCCCCTTATATAAGGCAGGCAGCGGCGGCCATTACGGCCACTCGTGTGCCTGCATTAGAGAGAGTAGGGTCGAGCTGCTGTCTGTCTCTCATAGGGAAAGATTAGTTAGGCTTAGCTTTTCCTGGCTGCATACCTGTTCAGTGATCCTGCCACTGCATACCTGTTCTGTGAACCCACCCACCACTGCATACCTGTTCAGTGATCCTGCCACTGCATACCTGTTCTGTGAACCCACCCACCACTGCATACCTGTTCAGTGATCCTGCCACTGCATACCTGTTCTGTGAACCCACCCACCACTGCATACCTGTTCAGTGATCCTGCCACTGCATACCTGTTCTGTGAACCCACCCACCACTGCATACCTGTTCTGTGAACCCACCCACCACTGCATACCTGTTCAGTGATCCTGCCACTGCATACCTGTTCTGTGAACCCACCACTGCATACCTGTTCTGTGAACCCACCACTGCATACCTGTTCTGTTCAGTGAACCCGCCACTGTATACCTGTTCTGTTCAGTGAACCCGCCACTGCATACCTGTTCTGTTCAGTGAACAGTTTGGTGTGTCAGTGTGAAGCAGTACCTTAATTACACTACCTGTTTGATGTATACACATGCAAGATGTTTTAAAGCACTTTAGGCCTGTCATTTAGCATTCAATATGATTTCTGCCTTTAAAACCCTGCTTTGCGTCAAATCCAGATTTTTCCTGGGGACTTTTGGCGTGTATCCCACTCCGCCATGCCCCCCTCCAGGTGTTAGACCCCTTGAAACATCTTTTCCATCACTTTTGTGGCCAGCATAATTATATTTTTTTTCAAAGTTCGCATCCCCATTGAAGTCTATTGCGGTTCGCGAACTTTAACGCGAACCGAACCTTCCGCGGAAGTTCGCGAACCCGGTTCGCGAACCTAAAATCGGAGGTTCGGCCCATCTCTAAGGGACAGATACGGAATATGTTTTTGAGCTGGAAATAGCAGGTGGTGGTTAATGAGGCAATGTGAGGTTTAAAGGAGAGCTCTGAGTCAAGTATAACCCCCACGCAGCGGGCCTTAGTGGTTGAGGTTATTGGGGTGTTGTCTACAGTTATGGTTGCAATTGGTGGGGATGTAGATAGCGATGGTGGAAAAATCACAATTTCCGTTTTAGTCATGTTGAGTTTGAGGAAGCGGGAGGACATAAATGCAGAAATGGCACGTAGACAGTCGGAGACTCTGGATAGTAGTGAGTTAGGAGCTGAGAGATAGATTTGGGTGTCATCCGCATAGAGGTGATACTGGAAGCCAAAAGAGTAATTTAGTTGTCCCAGGCCACGGGTGTAGACTGAGAAAAGAAGTGACCCAAGAACAGAGCCTTGAGGAACACCAACAGACAGTGGGCGTGGGGAGAAATTGGTGTTAGAGAAGGAGACAGTGTAAGAGCATCCAGAGAGATAAGAGGAGATCCAGGAATGTGCTTGTCCCTTGATTCCTAAAGATGACAGTGTCTGCAGAAGCAGAGCATGATCAACCGTGTCAAAGGCAGAGGAAAGGTCAAGGAGTATTAGAATGGAGAACTGGCCTCTGGATTTAGCTACCAGTAGGTCATTAGCAACTTTCGTGAGGACAGTTTCGGTGAAATGGTGTGTGCGGAATCCAGATTGAAAGGGGTCATGTAAGGAGTTGTTAGAGAGAAAGGCAGACAATTCTGAATGGATGTGACGTTCCAGCAGTTTAGAAGCAAAGGGGAGGAGCGAGACAGGATGGTAATTGGATAGAGAAGTTAGATCAAGAGAGGGTTTTTTGATTAGTGGTGTAATGATAGCTTTGATGACATGATGACATGCCGCCGGCCAGGAGAGCTCCGCACTTGTACAGAGTGCTCCCGGCCATGGACATGTCATCAAAGAATGCGTGTAGCTGGGCAGCGCCCACGCAGTGTTGAGTGACCTTCCCGTAACCAGGAACAGCCTATGGACTGTCTTCCCATCACGGAAGGACAACTGGGAGCAGCAGCAGAGGTTGCACCCCATCAAAGAGGTAAAAAGAAGCGGGGGGATCTATACTTGGCTTTCTATACTCTGGGGGCACCTACACCTGACTACCTATACCTGGTTACCTATACTGTGGAAGCACCTATATCTGGCTAGTGGCTACCTATACTGTGGGGGCTCCCTGAGTTTTGTATTGTCATTGTGGTGGGAGATCTAGGATGGGTGTGGGCATGTTGGGGTGGAGGGTTCTGGAGGAATGTTTGGGTGGGAGGTCCGAGAGGTGCGTTGGGTTGGAAGGTCGGAAACTATACTGTGTAGCTAAGGCAATAGCACAGGCCTGGCCTATGTGCACAAACAGCACACACAGACACAGACACCTAACTAGCAGAGCTGCTGCAGGCTGCAGCAGAGACTGTCACAGCTCACAGACAACAGAGACTGACACACACTAACTACAATCACAATACAAAACACTACTAGCTAAACAGCAATACAACAGTATTATAGTACAGGTGTTTGTGTGTAAAAATGCTGGGTTTATCACTCAGATAATGCACTTGCTTCAGCCAAACACACTGGAGAATGTCTCTCAAAGTGCAGTCAAGCAAGGACTAGATTCTAGTGTTGGGCGAACAGTGTTCGCCACTGTTCGGATTCTGCAGAACATCACCCTGTTCGGGTGATGTTCGAGTTCGGCCAAACACCTGATGGTGTTCGGCCAAACTGTTCGGGTTCGCCCGAACTGCTAAATGCCCGGCCGAACAGGGCCCCTGTTCGGCCGAATACGGCCCCCCTATGGGGTCGCAGGCATAAGGGGGGAGCATGCCCCGATCGCGGGGGGGGGGGGGGGGGGAGGGGGGGCGGAAATTCCCCCCACCCCCTCCGCTAGCGCTCCCCCCTCTGCCCGCTTCCCCATAAAAATGTTTGCGTAAAGTTAAATAGTACCTGGTGGTGGCTTCTGCAGTGGTGGTTGGCTGTGGCTGGCAGTGGTGTGAGTGAGGAGGAGGAGTCCGAGTAGGACGCATTGAGGCCGGGCAGCGGGCGGTTCAGCGGTAGTACCCTTGTGGTACTTCCGCCCTTTCTCTGACCTCATGTCCTCTACGTGATGACGCATACGAGGGTACGCGTCACGCCTCAAACATCCAGGTGTTCGCCCAACACTACTAGATTCTCATCATGGCCCCCCTTCTTATATACAAGATGGACTGGCCAAGGTTCCCCTCTGTGATTGGTTGCTTGGGCTTAGGCTGAGAGCCTTCTGATTGGCTCGTCATCTCCATGGTAACAAGTACCCGGATAACTGTGGATATCCGGGTATGTGACCAGAAATCCGCTGATAGCTATCTGGATTTGGGCCCAGGAATCCGAATCCAGGTGGATAGCTGAAAACAGTTTGGATATCCGGGTTACCCGGATATCTGGAATCCGGATGAGCAACACTGCCTGGGTGGTAGGGCGGATGGTAGTGCTGTTGATAGTGATGTGAATATCTGGGAGGGGTGGTGCAGAGCGGGGCAGGAAAATTATGAGTTCAGTTTTATCCAAGTTAAGCTTCAGGAACCTAGCTGACATCCAGGAGGAGATGGTTTATAGGCAGGAGGAGACCTTGTCCATAGTGGAGGGGGAGAGATCGGGGGTGTGGAGATAGATTTTGGTATCCTCGGCATCTAGGTGGTATTTGAAGCCCAGGGAGGAGATGACTTTGCCAATAGAGGAGATATAAATTGAGAACAGTACGGTTCCCAAAACAGAGCCCTGGGGGACTCCAACTGAGAGGGGTGTGGGAGTTGAGGAGGAACCATTAAAAGAGGTGGTGAAGTGGTGATTAGAGAGGTTTGAGGAGTTCCAGGCAAGGGTGGTGTCACAAATCCCTAAGGACTGTAGGGATTGTGTAATGAATGGCGGAGATGCCACCGCACAGTCTGACGGCTGTCTCCGCGTTCAGACCGGCGGTTTCCGCACAGCGACATGTGTCTGATTTGCCTTGGCCTTCTAGTGCACACAGATGGAGAGCTACGCAGAGGGCAGGACCTTTATGCCAGTAGGAAAGGTATCAGCTGATCTGGACGATCAGCTGATTCCAGCGGAACTCCTGATTGGATGAGTGGCTGGAGGAGGTGCTGAGGAGCGCTGTGGTATATATATAGATGTTGCCTTTCAATTGGTGGTTGTCTTGCGAATACTTACGTGTTAGCACTCAGACCAGTCAGATCTTACAGTGTGTTAGAACCAGCAGGAGCTGGGAATTCACACTTAGCCAGATTACTTTGTGTGTTATTCTCTGTTATACTTTAGATCAGTTCCATGGTGTTGAGACCAAGGACCTCACACCCAAGATTAGGATTACTGTGTCATTACTGTGTTATATCTTAGATCAGTTCCAGGGTGTTGAGACCAAGGACCTCGCATCCAAGATTAGGATTACTGTGTCATTACTGTGTTATATCTTAGACCAGTTCCAGGGTGTTGAGACCAAGGACCTCACACCCAAGATCAGGATTGCAGTGTCATTGCTGTGTTATATTTTAGACCAGTTCCCGGTTGTTGAGACCAAGGACCTCACACCCTAGCTTAGGAAACTGTGTTATTTATCAGACTAGTTCCTGGGTGTTGAGACCAAGGAACTCACACCTCAGACTAGGATTGTATTTGTCTATATCTGTTATGACTTCTGGCCTTCCTGACCTCTCTCTTGCTTTCTGATTCGGTACCTCTGCCTATCTGTCTACCAGTTGCCAAACCTTGCCTGTACCCGGTTACCGAATCAGTCTTCTGTCTTTGTACCTCATATGCTCGTGTGTTGCCAACCTGGCCTGTCTGACCCTTCTGGCTGTCACTCATTCCTCGAGTGATCAGCCTATCTGTATTATCTTTGACACTATTCCACTAAGTGTCTGTTAGCTGCAAGGACATCCTGTTCCCCAGAGAGTCCCCCTTGCAGTGCAGTCTGACTCCTATACCATCAGGGAGTCTTTGGCTACAGTCTGATTCCTCAACCATCAGGGAATCCTTGGCTGCAGTACAGTCTGATTCCTATACTATCAGGGAATCCCTGGCTGCTTCACTATCTCCATCTCCTCCTCTTAAAGAGATAGTCTCTGCACAGCCAGGAGGCCACCTGCTCCTCAGGTGTCCACTGGCTGCAGTAGTGTCTGTATCTCCCACCCCACGGGAGATAGCCTTTTACTGTTGCACCAAAACACACTTTTTTAGGTGTCCAGAGGTTAGTCATACTTGTATTATTGGTGATTCTGCAGATCATCCATAATCAGGTATACATCTGTATTGTTGGTGATACTGCAGATCACCAATAATCAGATTCTCTCTGTGTGCTGACACCAATCGTTACAGATTGAAGGTGGAGGGGATGGTCAACTGTATCAAATACCGAGGAAAGGTCAAGCAGTAGCAGGATGGAGTAGTTTCCTTCAGCTTTGGCAAGGGTAAGGTCATTAACTACCTTGACGAGAGCAGTTTCTGTTGAGTGGGCAGGACGGAAACCAGATTGTAGGGGGTTGAGTAGGGAGTTGGTGCTGAGGTAGTGCGTGATGTGTCTGTGGACCAGGCATTCAAGGAGCTTTGAGGCAAAAGGGAGGGGAGAGATTGGGCAGTAGTTGGAGGGTAGGGAGGGTTTTTTTCAGCAGGGGGAGTACAGTGGCCTCTTTAAAAGCGGAGGGGAAGGTGCCGGTGGAGAGGGAAAGGTTAAACAAGGATGTGAGGACACGGGCCAGGTAAGAGAAGTGGGGGCGAAGGGTGTCAGAGGGGAAAGAGTCGAGGGGGGAGGAGGTGGCAGGGGAAGTGGCAAGCAATAAATTCACCTCTTGGTAGCAGGAGTGAAGGAAGTGAAGGAGGTTAGGGAGGGTGGGTGCATTGGAACAGTCTGGATGGAGGAGGTGAGGGGGGGTGGGGCATGGGAGAGGCCTGGAAGGTGATGCATGGCAGTGGCCTGGGGGGAGTTGGAGGGAATTGAAGAATGTAGGAGGGAGATTTCATTTCGGATAGCTGAGATTTTACTGGTGAAGTGAGTGGCAAATTCATTGGCTGAGATGGTGGCGCAAGGGGGGGGGGGAGTGGAGTTAAGTAGGGAGTAGTGTTGGGCGAACACCTAGATGTTCGGGTTCGCGAACGTTCGCCGAACATCGCCGCGATGTTCGGGTGTTCGCGCCGAACTCCGAACATAATGGTAGTCAATGGGGATCCGAACTTTCGTGCTTTGTAAAGCTTCCTTACATGCTACATACCCCAAATTTGCAGGGTATGTGCACCTTGGGAGTGGGTACAAGAGGAAAAAAAATATTTGAAAAAGAGCTTATAGTTTTTGAGAAAATTGATTGTAAAGTTTCAAAGGAAAAACTGTCTTTTAAATGTGGAAAATGTCATGTTTCTTTGCACAGGTAACATGCTTTTTGTCGCCATGCAGTCATAAATGTAATACAGAGAAGAGGTTCCAGGAAAAGGGACTGGTAACGCTAACCCAGCACAAGCAGCAGAACACGTGATGGAACAGGAGGAGGCGCAGGAGGAGAAGGCCATGCTTTTTGAGACACAACATCCCAGGCCTTGCATGAGGACAAATAGCGTGCGGATATAGCAATGATTTTTGCCGCCATGCAGTCATAAATGTAATAAAGATGAGAGGTTCAATAAACAGGGACCGGCAACGCTAACCCAGCAGCAGCAGCAGCAGCAGCAGCACACGTGATGGAACAGGAGGAGGCGCAGGAGGAGAAGGCCACGCTTTTTGAGATGCAACCCAGGCCTTGCATGAGGACAAAAAGCGTGCGGATATAGCAATGCTTTTTGCCGCCATGCAGTCATAAATGTAATACAGATGAGAGGCTCAATAAACAGGGACCGGAAACGCTAACCCAGGCCAGAGGGAGCAGCAGCACACGTGATGGAACAGGAGGAGGCGCAGGAGGAGAAGGCCACGCTTTTTGAGACACAACATCCCAGGCCTTGCATGAGGACAAATAGCGTGCGGATATAGCAATGCTTTTTGCCGCCATGCAGTCATAAATGTAATAAAGATAAGAGGTTCCATACACAGGGACCGGAAACGCTAACCCAGGCCAGCAGCAGCAGCAGCACACGTGATGGAACAGAAGGAGGCGCAGGAGGAGAAGGCCACGCTTTTTGAGACACAACATCCCAGGCCTTGCATGAGGACAAATAGCGTGCGGATATAGCAATGCTTTTTGCCGCCATGCAGTCATAAATGTAATAAAGATAAGAGGTTCCATAAACAGGGACCGGAAAAGTTAACCCAGCAGCAGCACACGTGATGGAACAGGAGGAGGCGCAGGAGGAGAAGGCCACGCTTTCAGACACAACAACCCAGGCCTTGCATGAGGACAAGAAGCGTGCGGATAGCATGCTTTTTGCCGCCATGCAGTCATAAATGTAATAAAGATAAGAGGTTCCATAAACAGGGACCGGTAACGCTAACCCAGCAGCAGCACACATGATGGAACAGGAGGAGGTGCAGGAGGAGAAGGCCACGCTTTCAGACACAACAACCCAGGCCTTGCATGAGGACAAGAAACCTGCGGATAGCATGCATTTTGCCGCCATGCAGTCATAAATGTAATAAAGATAAAAGGTTCCATAAACAGGGACCGGAAACGCTAACCCAGCAGCAGCACACGTGATGGAACAGGAGGAGGCGCAGGAGGAGAAGGCCACGCTTTCAGACACAACAACCCAGGCCTTGCATGAGGACAAGAAGCGTGCGGAGAGCATGCTTTTTGCCGCCATGCAGTCATAAATGTAATAAAGATAAGAGGTTCCATAAACAGGGACCGGCAACGCTAACGCATCACAGATGGTCATTGTTTATGTTACTTGGTTGGGGTCCAGGAGTGTTGCATTGTCGTTTCCAATCCAGGATTGATTCATTTTAATTTGAGTCAGACGGTCTGCATTTTCTGTGGAGAGGCGGATACGCCGATCTGTGACGATGCCTCCGGCAGCACTGAAACAGCGTTCCGACATAACGCTGGCTGCCGGGCAAGCCAGCACCTCTATTGCGTACATTGCCAGTTCGTGCCAGGTGTCTAGCTTCGATACCCAATAGTTGAAGGGTGCAGATGGATTGTTCAACATAGCTACGCCATCTGACATGTAGTCCTTGACCATCTTCTCCAGGCGATCGGTGTTGGAGGTGGATCTGCACGCTTGCTGTTCTGTGGGCTGCTGTTGCATGGGTGTCAGAAAATTTTCCCACTCCAAGGACACTGCCGATACCATTCCCTTTTGGGCACTAGCTGCGGCTTGTGTTGTTTGCTGCCCTCCTGGTTGTCCTGGGTTTGCGGAAGTCAGTCTGTCGGCGTACAACTGGCTAGAGGAGGGGGAGGATGTCAATCTCCTCTCTAAAGTCTCCGCAAGGGCCTGCTGGTATTCTTCCATTTTGACCTGTCTGACTCTTTATTCAAGCAGTTTTGGAACATTGTGTTTGTACCGTGGATCCAGAAGGGTATAAACCCAGTAATTGGTGTTGTCCAGAATGCGCACAATGCGTGGGTCGCGTTCAATGCAGTCTAGCATGAATTGAGCCATGTGTGCCAGAGTCCTGCCAGAATCCTCATAATCCTCTTGTGAGCGTTGTGATAGTTGTTGTGATGCATCATAGTCGTCACCTTCTTCCTGGTCTGCTTCTGCTGACCATTCGTGCTGAATTGTGGAAGTCCAATGTGCACCGCTCTGGCCCTCGTCAGTGGTGGCAGGAAATTCCTGCTCCAACTCCAGCTGTTCCTCCTCCTCTTCTTCGTCATAGCTGCTGGGGCCAGCGTTTCCTGAGGCGGATGGCCTGATGTTGGTACCATCACGCTGACCGTTTTCTCCTTCAGATTCCCCCAGTTGCATCATGACAGCTGTTTCCTTGATTTTCAACATTGACCTCTTCAGTAAACACAGCAGTGGTATGGTAATGCTGACTGAAGAGTTGTCACTGCTCACAAGCAACGTGGATTGCTCAAAATTTTGGAGGACTTGGCAGAGGTCCAACATGTTGGCCCAATTGGATCCACAGAAGCTTGGCAGCTGGCCGGATGCGCCTCGGTACTGCGCCGTCATGTACTGGACCACTGCACTCTTCTGCTCGCAAAAGCGGGCTAGCATGTGCAGCGTAGAATTCCAGCGCGTAGGGACATCACACAGCAAGCTGAGGCGCTACACCTGCTATTGCTGAAATTCTGTCTTGTCCCCATTTTTATTGCCTGATGAAGCGGGCTGGGCCTGCGAAACGCGTTGCACTGTTTTGGGGTACTAATTAATAAATGTGACTACTATTCAGACAGTCTTTCGTGTCTGCTTTATGGAGGTAAGTCCACCACTTCCTCCCAGCAAATTTTAAAGTTTTTATCCACTTTTATCCTGCTGGCGCCTCTGTTCTCCTACTGCTACACAGCAAGCGATGGTGGGGGAGATTGAAGCGCTCCTGCATCTTGGCGAGTGCCCCCGAAGCAGTACTGGAATTTCTACAATGCTTGGCCACTCGTCGCACCTTCAACAGAAGATCGGCCACGCCTGGGTATGTCCTCAGGAACCGCTGAACTACTAGGTTCATCACGTGCGCCAGGCAAGGGATGTGTGTTAGCTTAGCCAACCTTAAAGCGCGAATGAGATTACTCCCATTATCACACACAACCATGCCCGGTTTCAGGTCCAGCATTGCCAGCCACAAATCCGTCTGTTCCTTTATTCCCCTCCAAATTTCCTCCCCTGTGTGCTGCTTATCCCCAAGGCAGATCAGCTTCAGCAACGCTTGCTGACGCATGCCAACAGCTGTGCTGCACTGCTTCCACTATCCTACTGCTGCTGGGTTAGCATTTCCGGATGAGGTACAGCTTTGAGATGCGTTGGAGGAGAAGGAGTCAGAGAGGTAGGTGCTGCTGTTGTTATCCAGTGGGAGGGACGGCGGTGCAGCTGTTTGCGGCGTGGGCAACACCCGCGCCGTAGCAGGTGAGGAATCGCTGCCAGGCTCCACAAGGTTCACCCAGTGCGCGGTAAGGGAGATGTATCGACCCTGGCCGAACGCACTCGTCCAGGTGTCAGTGATGAGGTGAACCTTGCAGGCAACGGCATTCTTCAAGCTTCGGGTTATTTTGCTGACCACGTGCTCATGCAACTCAGGCACTGCAGAGCGCGCAAAGTGGTAGCGGCTGGGAACCACGTAACGTGGGATGGCCACTGATATCATGCCCTTGAAGCTGTTTGTCTCCACCACTCGATATGGCAGCATTTCGCAGGCCAGAATCTTGGCTATGCTGGCTGTTACTGCCACGGCCCGGGGGTCATTTGCTGGCAATATCCTCTTGCGCTCAAACATCTCCGAGACAGACAACTGAACCGTAGGGCTGCACACTGAAGGGCTTTTGGTTGTTGTGTTTGATGAACACTGGGAGACCTCAAGAGCACTACTCCGGAAAGTGACAGTGTCAGCGTCGTCTGATGTTTGTGAATGTTGTGAACCACGCAATGGCTGGGCTACTGCTGCTGCTGAGGCGGGTCTGGTGGTGAGTCTAGTGACCCCAAGGGAGGCAGTGTTGCTGGTACCCTGTCCTGCTGCGTTTGCCCACAGAGTGGGATGTTTGGATAGCATGTGGCGGCTCATGCTGGTGGTGGAGAGGTTGTTAATACTTTTCCCCCTGCTCAGGCGGGTCTTGCACACCTTGCAAATCGCCATAGTACCATCCTCAGTGCAGTCTTCAAAGAAAGCCCAGACTTTGGAGCACCTGCCTTGCTGGCGATTTCTGTTTGCGCCTCTTTTGCCACTCACTTGAACTTCCACGCTTGTGGTGCCTGAAATTGTGCGCCGCCTACCTTGTGGCACAAGGTGAACTCGTGCAGCAGTGGGTTCTTCCACAGACTCATCTGTGCTGCTGCTACGACGGCGATGTTCTCGTTCACAAACAAAATCTGGGTCTATGTCCACATTGTCCATACCCTCCTCTTCCATCTCCTGAAACTCGTCATATGTCATTGTGGGGGGCCGCCGCCGTGGAGTAGAGCTCCCCAGAACAACCTCTGCGCAGTTCACTCCAAGGTCGTCTTCCAGATCTTGTCGGCAGACCTCCTGCAATTGCAACTACTCCTGCCCAACTTGCTCTGGGATTTGGGTTTCAAAGTCCTCGGACTCGCCTTGTATTTCAGTGCGCGGTGCATTTCCCACAGTTAATGGTTGTGAATCCGGGCACAACATTTCTGGCTGTTCCTCCATTGACCTTTCAAAGGTGGAAGTTTGTTGGGCTGGGAATAGCTCCTGCGAATACCCCATTGTGTCCTGAGGTAATTCATCGGACTGGTTATCTGGCAGTTGTGTGCGTGGTGTCGCTGCCGGTTGTGTCAGCTTTGTGCCCACTGGCTCCTTGTAACTGGCTGAGGACTCGGACCTCGTGCGTGATGTGCTGGCAGGGGTGTAGCAATAGGGGGTGCAGAGGTAGCGACCGCATCGGGGCCCTTGGGCCAGAGGGGCCCCGAAGGGTCCTTCCTCAACTACAGTATTAGCTCTCTATTGGTCCTGTGCTCATAATAATCACTTCTATAGATACTTTGAATAGTGATAATCATTAACAAACTGCTCCCCACCCCCTTCTTGCACCTCTGACACTGTAGTTGGCATTGGCAGATTTTGGTGCGTCGTATCAATTGTTATGTATAGAGTGCTTGGGGGGCCCCATTGTAAAACTTGCATCGGGGCCCACAGCTCCTTAGCTACGCCACTGTGTGCTGGTGCTGCTTAACCCACTGCTGGACGCTTGAGAGGTCATCCAAGTAATTATCTGGTCCTGTTCTTTTGGATTTGTGAGGGTTGTTGTCCTGGACAACATGGGCGGTATTGAGTGGGTTTTCTTGGGTGCTCCCCTGTGGCCTGTACGTGAACCGTCAGGGGAAACACCTCTTCCCTTGCCCCTCCCTCTTTCACCGGATTTCTTCCTCATTTCACTTATCCTTAAAGTACACGCTGACTGGCAGCAGTACAGTGGCAGTACAGAAATGCTATACAGTGGTGGGTGAGCGGTGTACCACTATTCCCAGCAGCGACACTGAGCACAATGCTATACAGTGATGGGTGAGCGGTGTACCACTATTCCCAGCAGCGACACAGAGCACAATGCTATACAGTGGCGGGTGAGCGGTGTACTACTGTTCCCAGCAGACACAGAGTGGCAGTAAACACAATAATGCTATATAGTGCTGGGTGAGCGGTGTACACAGAGTGGCAGTAAACACAATGCTATATAGTGTGGCTGAGCGAGCTGTGTACTACTGTTCCCAGCAGACACAGAGTGGCAGTAAACACAATGCTATATAGTGTGGCTGAGCGAGGTACACAGAGTGGCAGTAAACACAATGCTATATAGTGTGGCTGAGCGAGCGGTGTACTACTGTTCCCAGCAGAGACAGAGTGGCAGTAAACACAATGCTATATAGTGTGGCTGAGCGAGGTACACAGAGTGGCAGTAAACACAATGCTATATAGTGTGGCTGAGCGAGCGGTGTACTACTGTTCCCAGCAGACACAGAGTGGCAGTAAACACAATGTTATATAGTGTGGCTGAGCGAGGTACACAGAGTGGCAGTAAACACAATGCTATATAGTGTGGCTGAGCGAGCGGTGTACTACTGTTCCCAGCAGACACAGAGTGGCAGTAAACACAATGCTATATAGTGTGGCTGAGCGAGCGGTGTACTACTGTTCCCAGCAGACACAAAGTGGCAGTAAACACAATGCTATATAGTGTGGCTGAGCGAGGTACACAGAGTGGCAGTAAACATAATGCTATATAGTGTGGCTGAGCGAGCAGTGTACTACTGTTCCCAGCAGACACAGAGTGGCAGTAAACACAATGCTATATAGTGTGGCTGAGCGAGGTACACAGAGTGGCAGTAAACACAATGCTATATAGTGTGGCTGAGCGAGCGGTGTACTACTGTTCCCAGCAGACACAGAGTGGCAGTAAACACAATGCTATATAGTGTGGCTGAGCGAGGTACACAGAGTGGCAGTAAACACAATGCTATATAGTGTGGCTGAGCGAGCAGTGTACTACTGTTCCCAGCAGACACAGAGTGGCAGTAAACACAATGCTATATAGTGTGGCTGAGCGAGGTACACAGAGTGGCAGTAAACACAATGCTATATAGTGTGGCTGAGCGAGCAGTGTACTACTATTCCCAGCAGACACAGAGTGGCAGTAAACACAATGTTATATAGTGTGGCTGAGCGAGGTACACAGAGTGGCAGTAAACACAATGCTATATAGTGTGGCTGAGCGAGCAGTGTATTACTGTTCCCAGCAGACACAGAGTGGCAGTAAACACAATGCTATATAGTGTGGCTGAGCGAGCAGTGTACTACTGTTCCAAGCAGACACAGAGTGGCAGTAAACACAATGCTATAGAGTGTGGCTGAGCGAGGTACACAGAGTGGCAGTAAACACAATGCTATATAGTGTGGCTGAGCGAGCAGTGTACTACTGTTCCAAGCAGACACAGAGTGGCAGTAAACACAATGCTATAGAGTGTGGCTGAGCGAGGTACACAGAGTGGCAGTAAACACAATGCTATATAGTGTGGCTGAGCGAGCTGTGTACTACTGTTCCCAGCAGACACAGAGTGGCAGTAAACACAATGCTCTATAGTGTGGCTGAGCGAGGTACACAGAGTGGCAGTAAACACAATGCTATATAGTGTGGCTGAGCGAGCAGTGTACTACTGTTCCCAGCAGACACAGAGTGGCAGTAAACACAATGCTATATAGTGTGGCTGAGCGAGGTACACAGAGTGGCAGTAAACACAATGCTATATAGTGTGGCTGAGCGAGCAGTGTACTACTGTTCCCAGCAGACACAGAGTGGCAGTAAACACAATGCTATATAGTGTGGCTGAGCGAGGTACACAGAGTGGCAGTAAACACAATGCTATATAGTGTGGCTGAGCGAGCAGTGTACTACTGTTCCCAGCAGACACAGAGTGGCAGTAAACACAATGCTATATAGTGTGGCTGAGCGAGGTACACAGAGTGGCAGTAAACACAATGCTATATAGTGTGGCTGAGCGAGCGGTGTACTACTGTTCCCAGCAGTGACACACAATGACTGGGGAGACCCTGGCTAGCGTGGCTGGAGCGCGAACTACCCTGCCTGCCTACCCAAAGCTAAACCCACAGAGAAATGGCGGAGATATGACGTGGTTCAGGTATTTATTTACCCGAACCACGTGACAGTTCGGCCAATCAGAGCGCGTTCGGGTCCGAACCACGTGACCCATTCGGCCAATCACAGCGCTAGCCGAACGTTCGGGGAACGTTCGGCCATGCGCTCTTAGTTCGGCCTTGTGGCCGAACGGTTTGGCCGAACACCATCAGGTGTTCGGCCGAACTCGAACATCACCCGAACAGGGTGATGTTCTGCAGAACCCGAACAGTGGTGAACACTGTTCGCCCAACACTAGTAGGAAGTTAAAGGTGGCAAAGAGTCGTCGTGGGTTGGAGGTAGTGATGGGCCGAACCTCCAATTTTAGGTTCGTGAACTGGGTTCGCGAAGGTTTGGTTCGCAAAAAAGTTTGCGAACCGCAATAGACTTCAATGGGGAGGCGAACTTTGAAAAATAGAAAAAATTATGCTGGCCACAAAAGTGATGGAAAAGATGTTTCAAGGGGTCTAACACCTGGAGGGGGCATGGCGGAGTGGGATACATGCCCAAAGTCCCCGGGGGAAATCTGGATTGAACGCAAAACAGCGTTTTAAGGGCAAAAATCACATTGAATGCTAAATTGCAGGCCTAACATGCTTTAAAACATCTTGCATGTGTATGCATCAATCAGGGAGTGTAATTAGAGTTCTGCTTCACACTGACACACCAAACTCACTGTGTAACGCACCGCAAACAGCTGTTTGGGTAGTGACGGCCGTGCTGGACTACTGCGCAACATGGCGAGATTGCTCTTCCTCACTCAGTGAGGTCAGGTAATGTGTGACTTCCTTCTCAACTTTCCATGGCATTGTGAAAAAGCTTACGTTTTGTTTTTTATTTACATTTTCTACTTGCTGTGTACTTGTTCAGTACCGCTCAAATGAGAATCCTATGGAGGCGGGCAAGTCTGGCATTGTGACCCCGGGTAAAGAGGAGCGCTGCGGCTCGTCGCAGCGCTCCATGACCTAGTTAGTTCCCTGCTGGAACTAGCTGTAAGGGGAGAGTTGCAGGGGGGGAAGAGTTAGAGAGGGGCACGCAGTGTAGGGCTGTTGGGATTGGGTAGTTTAAGCGTGGGGGGGCGGAGCTAGTTAGGCGGGGAGATAGGAGGTGACGTCAGTCACCTTAGTTGGAGCAGCGAGAGCAAACGTGTTCTCGTTTGCTCTGCATAAGTAGGCCCCAGGGGAAAGCCAGGGTAGCGGCGATGTCGGACTGGGACATAGCGGGGGTCCTGAGTCAGCTCAGGGAGGAGGCGGACAGGAGGGGGCTAGATTGGAGGGGGGCCTTGGAGGCCTCTTCCGCACAGCAGACCGCCGCCGCAGGCGGGCCGCAGGACGCAGCCCCGGCGGCGGGCAGGCCGCAGCGCAACAGGAGGACGGTGGACAGGCTCTCCCCATCCCCACCAGCAACCAGGGCCAGGCGTGCAGCGGCTGAGGCGGACGACAACCCGGATGCTCCTTCCGCTGGCACAAGTGGGCCCATACAGGTCAGTGTATCGGGGGATGGGGGAGCAAGCAGCAGCAGTGGTGCACCGCCGGCCTCTTCGGTCAGTGCGGGGCAGGCTGGGGGGAGGCAGAACAAGAAGAAGGGGAGAGGGGGAAAACAGCGTCGGGGGCGGGGTGGGGGCTCCCAGGCAGCAGACAGATCCCAAGGGCAGGGCCCCTCCACCCAGGCTGCAGTACATCCACAGCCTGGGGTTGATGTTACGGCCGGAACCTCTAGGCAGGATTCCGGGCCACAACGGGGGGACACGGTTCCAGCGGGTGTTCCTTTATGGGGGCCAATGATAGCACCAGGTATGCAGCTGGGGGGACAGGGCGGAGATGGAAGGGCGGGTGGGGGTCAAGGTGACTCTGTCGGGGGTGGACCCCCACAACAAGCTTGGGGAAGTTTCTTCCCGGGCCCGTGGGGGCAACCACCTTCTTGGGGCCCATTCGGCCCCATGCCATTTCAAGGTATGGCGGGTGGGATGGGGTGGGTGCCGCCTTATGCGGGTCCAGGGTGGCAGTACGGCCCTGGATTAGGTAATGCTGGCAATAATTTCTTTCCACAGGGCCGCCCGGCTGGTGCAGGTCCCGAGAGAGGCCATTCCTCTTCGGCAACTATGGCGCAGCCTGATCAAGCTGGACCGTCGGTATCGTCTGCCCCGATGGCGTCAGCAGCAGGAGCTGCTCCGGATGGCAGGCCTGATGCCCCTGCGCATCCATTGGGTGAGTCGTTGCCACAAAATTTGTTTTCTGACGGGCAGGTTATGGGATTTGGGGATCAAAGTGCTTGGCAGGGGTTTATTGGGGGAGTTCGCACCCTGTTAAACAAATTCCAGGATACGGTTCCAAGGGGGGTGGGGGCTAGGACTGCGGAGACGGGCCCGGTGGGGGTGTGGGCCCCGGATATTGCGGTTGCAAGGGGAGATGTGGTTGAGGTGTCGGGGGAGGCTCAGGCTGTAGCGGGTACGGAGTTAGCCCAGGCTGGGGCCTCCAGTGAAAAACCTGCGGAAAAACGGGTCCCCATATCTGATTCGGCAAAGGGGCACTCTTACATTTGCTTCGAGGGCCCCTTGGGTGCGCATTTAAAATCTGAGGTAAAGGAAAAGATATGGCGCAGGGAGTACATCGATATTTTTACCCTGTTACCGTTGGAAAGATTCCCCATAGATAGATGGGTCAAGGGGAAGGAGCACAGGAAGGAGGAGGATGAGGATAGGAGGAGGTTCAGGCTCATACCTCGGACCTTTGGTAACTGGCTACAGGCCTTCGCTATCTTGGGCAGTGTGCTGGGGGAGAAGTTCCCGGAAAAGTGTACCCCCCTTTTTTGTTATTTAGATGCCATCTGGGAGGCTCACAGGGTTTATGGGGGGCTAGCCTGGTTAAGATACGACGAACAGTTTCGTCAAAGAATGTCGGTGCAACCAGATCTGGATTGGCACCACAAGGACATTGGTATTTGGCTTAGAGTGATGAGTGGTAAGGGGGGTTCATTAGTCACATCACCGGGGGGTCCCCCTTTTCCAACTAGCGGTGCCTCTGCAGGGTCAGGGGCCGGGTCAGCAGGAAAGAAGGGCCTGTGTTGGTCCTTTAATGATGGCACCTGCAAATGGGGGAGCAATTGCCGTTTCAAGCATGAGTGCTCATTCTGTGGGGGATTGCACCCGGTCGCAAAATGTTTCAAGAAGGGGAGAGGGGCTACAGGTATGCACAGAACGATCGACCGTCCTGGTAAGAGGGATGACCCCGGTGAGGGTAGAGGCGATGGATCCCTGGTTAGATAGGTACGGGGATCGGAAGGCCGCAAAGTTGCTGAGGGAAGGTTTTACGAGTGGTTTCAGGATTCCATCTGAGGTTCAGTACCGGGTGGTTAAAAAAAGGAATTTACAATCCGCTAGAATGCACCCGGGGGTGGTTAAGGAAAAATTGGGCAAGGAAGTTTTGCTGGGCAGGATGGCAGGTCCTTTTACGGATCCTCCTGTTGAGGACTTACTGATCTCGCCTCTCGGGGTAGTGCCCAAAAAGGAAAAAGGCAAATTCAGGTTAATACATCATTTATCGTTCCCCAAAGGGGAGTCGGTGAATGATGGGATTGACAAGGGATTGTCTTCAGTGTCTTATGCTTCTTTTGACGTGGCACTAGCTATGGTAAGGGAGGCGGGTCAGGGGGCTCTTATGGCAAAGACGGATATTGAATCCGCCTTTCGGCTGCTTCCGGTACACCCGGAGAGCATGAGATTGTTAGGTTGTTATTTTGATGGGGCATTCTATGTGGACCGCTGTTTGCCCATGGGATGCTCCATTTCATGTTCTCTGTTCGAAACTTTTAGTACGTTTCTGGAATGGGTAATTAGGGAGAAGAGTGGTTTCTCCTCGATTACGCATTACCTGGATGACTTTTTCTGGGTGGCGCCGGCACAGTCGCAATTGTGCACGCTGGTTCTACGTGAGATCCAGAGCACTTTTGGCGAATTCGGGGTACCGTTGGCGGCTGATAAGACTGAGGGGCCCGGATCGGTTATGAGGTTCCTTGGCATCGAGATTGACACGGATCAACGTTTATGTCGGCTGCCTGCGGACAAATTACAAGATTTGGTCCAAATGGTATTGGCGATCAAAGGGGCAAACAAAGTAACGCTGCAGCAGTTACAATCGCTCCTGGGAAAGTTGAATTTTGCTTGTCGGGTTATGCCGATGGGTAGAATTTTCTGCAGGCGTTTGGCTCTGGCTACTAGCGGGGTGAGGGAACCTCATCATTTTATCCGGGTCACTCGAGTCTTGCGGGACGATTTGGTTGTGTGGGCGGAATTTTTGTCCCATTACAACGGTTTGGCCTATTGGCTAGCCCCGATGGTGAGCAACGACCAGTTGGAATTGTTCACCGACGCGTCCGGTTCGGGGGGTTTCGGGTCCTATTTTCGGGGCAGGTGGTGTGCGTCAACATGGCCGGAGGCTTGGCGAGGAACTGACTTGGTCAAGAACCTGGCCTTCTTGGAATTGTTTCCGGTTTTGGTGGCAGTGGCGTTATGGGGCCCGAGCTTGCAAAACAGGGCAATTCGACTGCGTTCGGACAATACGGCGGTAGTATCGGCAATAAATTCATTGTCGGCTTCGTCGCTGCCAGTGATAAAGCTGTTACGCCATTTCGTTTTGTTATGTTTGCGGTTCAATTTACATGTCTCGGCGGTGCATATTCCTGGTGTGGATAACGGTATAGCGGATTCACTTTCTCGTTCACAGTGGGTCCGCTTCCGGGAGCTGGCACCAGAGGCTCAGGAGGTGGGAGAGAAATGTCCGGATTACCTGTGGGGGTTAATTTAGATGGTTTATGGCAGTATATTAGACGGTCGGTATCAGTAACAACTTGGGAAGCGTACAAAAAGGTATGGAGTTTATGGTTTCATTGGAAGGGAGTCTTTTCCTTTTCGGACTCGGAGGACGGTCGGAAGGATCTGATGCTCTGGCTCATGGGTACGTGGCTGGAGGAGGGGGCATCGCATGCGAGTATCGCTAAGAGGTTGGCGGCTCTCTCCTTTTTAGCAAAACTCATGGAGTGGGGGGATTTCACAAAAGGGTTTGCAATTCGGCAGGCACTTAAGGGGTTAAAAAAAGGTTCGGACAAGGGAGATCATAGGCGACCAGTTTCTTGGGAAATTTTAGGGGCATTGTTTAAACAATTGGATCACGTTTGCGTGTCAGTTTTCGAAGCTAAGTTGTTTAAACTAGCCTTCTCTCTGGCTTTTTATGGGGCCATGAGAATTGGGGAATTGGTGAGTGGTAATTGTAAAGTGCAGGGGGGGCTTTCGGTGGACGACGTATGGAGGCAGGGGGAGGCGTTGATAGTTAGGTTTCGCAGGTCAAAGATGGATCAGGAGGGAAGGGGGGCGGTGGTTCAGATTTTCCCACTAGAAGGGTGCACCACCTGCCCGTTGCAGGCGTGGTCGGAATATATGTTAATCAGGCCAAGGGGTGGGGGGTCACTACTGGTTCATGAGGACAGGTCATCCTTATCCAGGTTTCAGTTTTCGGCGGTCCTGCGTCGCTGTTTAAAAGGTTTAGGGCTTCCAGAAAGGGAGTACGGATCACACTCCTTTCGGATCGGGGCCGCTACAGAGGCCTCAAGGTTGGGTCTGTCTTCAGAGATGGTCAAAAAGATCGGGAGGTGGCAATCCAACCGGTTTTTATTATATGTCCGACCTCACAGGGTCCAGGCCTTGTCTTAAGGGTTGCGGGGTAAGATGTATGGATGGTAGTTGGTTGGGGGGGGGAGGAGGGAGGGGGGCGGTGGGTAAGCTGGCAGGGCAATAGGGGTGTTATATATATATATATAAAAAAAAAAAAAAAAAAAAAAAAGGGGGGGGGGGTTTTTTTGGTGACTAATTTGTGTTTAGTGCTAATGTTCTGTTTTTACTTCTTAGATGTTCCGGTCTGTAAGGTGTGGCTATTGGGTCACTCTTACATTTATTGGGCTGAGCAGAGGGCCGGTCTTCGAATGGACGGAAGGCAGCTGGGAATCTCGGCTCGGGAAGCAGTATTGCACTGGAATGGCGTCAGGGGGTTACAATGGGACGGGTTGTTAGGGGTGTTTTACCGGATGCTGCAACGTGAGGGTTCACCGCATGTGGTGTTGGTGCACGCAGGCGGGAATGACCTGGGCTTGACTCCCATGAGGGCCTTGATGAAGGCCATCATATCAGCACTCTCGGTCATAATTGAGACCGTTCCGGGGGTGGTAGTGATATGGTCGGAAATTATCCCGAGATTCCGTTGGCGGTATGCGCGGGATTACAGAGCCATTGAGAGGGTTCGCATCAAAATCAATAGAGCGGTGGCGAAGTTCGTTCGCAGTCAGGGAGGATTGGTAGCTCGGCATGTATTGATGGAACGGCATCGGGAGCTATTTCGGAGGGATGGCGTGCACTTTACCGACGTGGGGTCTGACATGTTCAATCTTCTCTTGCAGGAGAAGATTGAATTTGCGGTGGCTCTGTGGAGGGCAAGGCAAACGTAAGGAGTCACGTTTGCCTTGCTCTTGGCGGAGGTCCCTTTGCTAGAGGGAGTGGACTTGGCTGGTGGGAGGGGCAACACATGGTTGGTTGGGGTGGCTTGCGCGGGGAAGCCATCGGTGCCGAGAGTTTGGCAAGAAGGTTTTGGACAATGTGTTGGCGTGTAAGCCCAAGGGACTCCTGAGCCTCAGGCTGCGGCTAGGAGTTGTTGGTTTTCATGCCTGGTGGTTGCCCCTCCTCTTTATGGTTTTCCTAGCAAAAAAGGGACGAAGATGGGATGTTCATGTTTACACATATGTTAATGTATTTTTTCATTTTTAAAGTTGTATGTTCATATGGTTGTTTTGATTATGGAGTGTTATTGTATTATGAAGATGTTATTTTGCATTGTCACTTTGTATGTGGCCGATACTTAATAAAGTGTATCATTCCAAGATGGTGTCAGGTCGTCGGTGTAGATAAGTAAGTGTATCTTGGAATGTAAGATTTTAAGGGGGAGTATCGGTCACTGTTATCTGGGGTGGGGGTGGTTTGTATGGTGTTAGGGGAGGGTGGTATGAGTGTAGTGTGAGTGGGAGCAGTATGAACGCTGCTAGGTCAAGAGGAGCGCTGCGGCTCGTCGCAGCGCTCCATGACCTAGTTAGTTCCCTGCTGGAACTAGCTGTAAGGGGAGAGTTGCAGGGGGGGAAGAGTTAGAGAGGGGCACGCAGTGTAGGGCTGTTGGGATTGGGTAGTTTAAGCGTGGGGGGGCGGAGCTAGTTAGGCGGGGAGATAGGAGGTGACGTCAGTCACCTTAGTTGGAGCAGCGAGAGCAAACGTCCCACCCACCCACCCTACTTAGGAGTGTTAGAGGGGGGAGTTGGGGGTCTAATTAGGTTGCATAGTTGCCGCAAGCCATGGCGTCCTGGTGAGTATGGTGGTACATGCGTTTCGTTATCCCAAATAAGGGGATGTGGCGGAGGTCCCTTTGCTAGAGGGAGTGGACTTGGCTGGTGGGAGGGGCAACACATGGTTGGTTGGGGTGGCTTGCGCGGGGAAGCCATCGGTGCCGAGAGTTTGGCAAGAAGGTTTTGGACAATGTGTTGGCGTGTAAGCCCAAGGGACTCCTGAGCCTCAGGCTGCGGCTAGGAGTTGTTGGTTTTCATGCCTGGTGGTTGCCCCTCCTCTTTATGGTTTTCCTAGCAAAAAAGGGACGAAGATGGGATGTTCATGTTTACACATATGTTAATGTATTTTTTCATTGTTAAAGTTGTATGTTCATATGGTTGTTTTGATTATGGAGTGTTATTGTATTATGAAGATGTTATTTTGCATTGTCACTTTGTATGTGGCCGATACTTAATAAAGTGTATCATTCCAAGATGGTGTCAGGTCGTCGGTGTAGATAAGTAAGTGTATCTTGGAATGTAAGATTTTAAGGGGGAGTATCGGTCACTGTTATCTGGGGTGGGGGTGGTTTGTATGGTGTTAGGGGAGGGTGGTATGAGTGTAGTGTGAGTGGGAGCAGTATGAACGCTGCTAGGTCAAGAGGAGCGCTGCGGCTCGTCGCAGCGCTCCATGACCTAGTTAGTTCCCTGCTGGAACTAGCTGTAAGGGGAGAGTTGCAGGGGGGGAAGAGTTAGAGAGGGGCACGCAGTGTAGGGCTGTTGGGATTGGGTAGTTTAAGCGTGGGGGGGCGGAGCTAGTTAGGCGGGGAGATAGGAGGTGACGTCAGTCACCTTAGTTGGAGCAGCGAGAGCAAACGTCCCACCCACCCACCCTACTTAGGAGTGTTAGAGGGGGGAGTTGGGGGTCTAATTAGGTTGCATAGTTGCCGCAAGCCATGGCGTCCTGGTGAGTATGGTGGTACATGCGTTTCGTTATCCCAAATAAGGGGATGTGGCGGAGGTCCCTTTGCTAGAGGGAGTGGACTTGGCTGGTGGGAGGGGCAACACATGGTTGGTTGGGGTGGCTTGCGCGGGGAAGCCATCGGTGCCGAGAGTTTGGCAAGAAGGTTTTGGACAATGTGTTGGCGTGTAAGCCCAAGGGACTCCTGAGCCTCAGGCTGCGGCTAGGAGTTGTTGGTTTTCATGCCTGGTGGTTGCCCCTCCTCTTTATGGTTTTCCTAGCAAAAAAGGGACGAAGATGGGATGTTCATGTTTACACATATGTTAATGTATTTTTTCATTGTTAAAGTTGTATGTTCATATGGTTGTTTTGATTATGGAGTGTTATTGTATTATGAAGATGTTATTTTGCATTGTCACTTTGTATGTGGCCGATACTTAATAAAGTGTATCATTCCAAGATGGTGTCAGGTCGTCGGTGTAGATAAGTAAGTGTATCTTGGAATGTAAGATTTTAAGGGGGAGTATCGGTCACTGTTATCTGGGGTGGGGGTGGTTTGTATGGTGTTAGGGGAGGGTGGTATGAGTGTAGTGTGAGTGGGAGCAGTATGAACGCTGCTAGGTCATGGCCAGGGAATGAGGGATGGAATCCGGTGTGGAGCTTGAGCAACGGCTACCACTACACATCCAAGGAGGGCAGCGGGCAGGCATGCACGCCCGCCCCGAGGTAGTGACCAAAAATAACAATACAGGAGGCGGACTTAGGAGCTATATGCAGTGAGGTGAGTTCACTCAACCCAAAGTTAGTTATATATGCAGAGAGGTGAGTTCACTGAACACAAAAGGTAGCTATGTGCAGTAAGGTGAGCTCACTCAACACAAAAAAGGTGGTTATATGCAGTGAGGTGAGTTCACTGAACACAACAGGTAGTAAGATGCAGTCAGCTGAGTTCACTCAACACAAAGGTGTTGAGGTCTGATATGCAGTGAGGTGAGTTCACTCAACACAAAAGGTAGTTATGTGCAGCGAGGTGGGTTCACTCAACACAAACGTAGGTGTATGCAGTGATGAGGTGGGTTAACTAAACACAACAGGTACTAGTAGTAGGTAAATGCAGTACTGGGTAGGTAGTACAATGTGCAGCTCCCTGTCACACACACAGGTAGTAGTCCCTAAATGTGCTGCTGAATGCTGGTGGGCTGCTGGCAGTGGGACACACACATTATGAATTAGCAATGCTGTCTAAACAACACAAGTGTATCACACACACAGGTAGTAGTCACTGAATATGCTACTGCTGCTGGCAGTGGGACACACAGTATGAATTAGCAATGCTGCCTAAACACAAGTGTCAGCTTCAAACACAGGAAAAAAAATTGATCACACGAGCAGGATGAGCTCTGAAAAGAGCTTTTCTAGGGCGCTATTATAGCAATAAGATTCAGCTAGGAGCAAGCTAAGAAGGCAAGAGCCTGACTAATCTGTCCCTAGGAGAACAAGTCTGCAGCAGCTGTCCCTAGTCTGTCTCTAGCAGGCACACGAGCGAGGCTAATGGCCGCCGGAGCCTGCCTTATATAAGGGGGGGTCCAAGGCTTAGTATAGCCGGATTGGCTACAATGCACCTGCTGACTGTGATGCAGAGGGTCAAAGTTGACCCTCATAGAGCATTATGGGGCGAATTGAACTTCCGTGTAAGTTCGCTTTCGCCAGCAAAGGCGAAACACCCTGGGTTCGCCTGGAACCGTTCGCCGGCGAACACGTTCGGCCCATCTCTAGTTGGAGGCATGAGTTCCTATCAGGGCAGCAAAATACTTTTGTTTAGCTTCTGATAGTGCAGTGTGGAAAAGTAGCAGCTTAGCTTTATAATCCAGGAAATCGGTATTGAGAAGCGATTTTCTCCATTTACGCTCAGCGGCTTGTGTCCCTTTCTTGAGGTTGCGTGTGTGGGTGGTGTGCCAGGGTTGGGGATTGGGGGGGTTGTTGGGGCGGAAGGTTAGGGGTACAGCTTCATCTAAGGCTGATGAGAGGGCCTTGTTATATAGTACTGCTGCTTGATTGGGGCATGACAGGGTGGGGAGGGTGGAGGAGAGGGAGAGGAGGGGGGTCAGCTAGGAGGAGGGGGTCAGCTAGGATGGTTGGATTCAGATTGGGCAGATCCCTTTGCCATCGACCAGACATGGTAGGGGGGGGGGGGGCAGAGGAGGAGGATTGGGAGATGGTGAAGGTGAGGAGGTGATGGTCAGAGAGAGGGAATGGTGCAATGTCCAGGTCGGTGAGGAAGGTGGATTTGGAGAAGATGAGGTCGAGGATATGACCAGCAGAGTGGGTGGGGGAGTTTACGTGCTGGGAGAGGCCAAGGGAGTTGGCAAGGGAAAGTAGCTGAATGGTGGCAGGTGTGTTGGGCAGATCAATAGGAATATTAAAGTCCCCGAGGATGATTGTAGGGAGGTCTGATGACAGAATGTGGGGTAGCCAGGCAGAGGCGTATCTGGGTAACATGGCGCCTATGGCAAACACCAAAATTGTGCCCCCTCCCCCCTGTTAGTCCCCCTACGTAGTGTTGGGCGAACAGTGTTCGCCACTGTTCAGGTTCTGCAGAACATCACCCTGTTCGGGTTATGTTCGAGTTCGACCGAACACCTGATGGTGTTCGGCCAAACCGTTCGGCCATATGGCCGAACTAAGAGCGCATGGCCGAACGTTCCCCGAACGTTCGGCTAGCGCTGTGATTGGCCGAACGGGTCATGTGGTCCACGTCATTTCTCCGCCATTTGTCTGTGGGTTTAGCTTTGGGTAGGCAGGCAGGGTAGTTCTCTCTCCAGCCAGGCTAGCCAGGGTCCCCCCAGTCATTGTGTCGCTGCTGGGAACAGTAGAACACCGCTCACCCACACTATATAGCATTGTGTTTACTGCCACTCTGTGTACACCGCTCACCCACCTCTGTATAGCATTGTGTTTACTGCCACTCTGTGTCTCTGCTGGGAACAGTAGTACACCGCTCACCCGCCACTGCATAGCATTGTGCTCTGTGTCGCTGCTGGGAATAGTAGTACACCGCTCACCCACCACTGTATAGCATTGTGCTCTGTGTCGCTGCTGGGAATAGTAGTACACCGCTCACTCGCCACTGTATAGCATTGTGCTCTGTGTCGCTGCTGGGAACAGTAGTAAACCGCTCACCCACCACTGTATAGCATTGTGCTCTGTGTCGCTGCTGGGAATAGTAGTACACCGCTCACCCGCCACTGTATAGCATTGTGCTCTGTGTCGCTGCTGGGAACAGTAGTACACCGCTCACCCACCACTGTATAGCATTGTGCTCTGTGTCTCTGCTGGGAATAGTAGTACACCGCTCACCCACCACTGTATAGCATTGTGCTCTGTGTCGCTGCTGGGAATAGTAGTACACCGCTCACCCACCACTGTATAGCATTGTGCTCTGTGTCTCTGCTGGGAACAGTAGTACACCGCTCACCCACCACTGTATAGCATTGTGCTCTGTGTCGCTGCTGGGAACAGTAGTACACCGCTCACCCACCACTGTATAGCATTGTGCTCTGTGTCGCTGCTGGGAACAGTAGTACACCGCTCACCCACCACTGTATAGCATTGTGCTCTGTGTCTCTGCTGGGAATAGTAGTACACCGCTCACCTACCACTGTATAGCATTGTGCTCTGTGTCGCTGCTGGGAACAGTAGTACACCGCTCACCCACCACTGTATAGCATTGTGCTCTGTGTCGCTGCTGGGAACAGTAGTACACCGCTCACCCACCACTGTATAGCATTGTGCTCTGTGTCGCTGCTGGGAATAGTAGTACACCGCTCACCCACCACTGTATAGCATTGTGCTCTGTGTCTCTGCTGGGAATAGTAGTACACCGCTCACCTACCACTGTATAGCATTGTGCTCTGTGTCGCTGCTGGGAACAGTAGTACACCGCTCACCCACCACTGTATAGCATTGTGCTCTGTGTCGCTGCTGGGAACAGTAGTACACCGCTCACCCACCACTGTATAGCATTGTGCTCTGTGTCGCTGCTGGGAACAGTAGTACACCGCTCACCCACCACTGTATAGCATTGTGCTCTGTGTCGCTGCTGGGAACAGTAGTACACCGCTCACCCACCACTGTATAGCATTGTGCTCTGTGTCTCTGCTGGGAACAGTAGTACACCGCTCACCCACCACTGTATAGCATTGTGCTCTGTGTCGCTGCTGGGAACAGTAGTACACCGCTCACCCACCACTGTATAGCATTGTGCTCTGTGTCGCTGCTGGGAACAGTAGTACACCGCTCACCCACCACTGTATAGCATTGTGCTCTGTGTCGCTGCTGGGAACAGTAGTACACCGCTCACCCACCACTGTATAGCATTGTGCTCTATGTCGCTGCTGGGAATAGTAGTACACCGCTCACCCACCACTGTATAGCATTGTGCTCTGTGTCGCTGCTTGGAATAGTAGTACACCGCTCACCCTCCACTGTATAGCATTGTGCTGTGTCGCTGCTGGGAATAGTAGTACACCGCTCACCCACCACTGTATAGCATTGTGCTCTGTGTCGCTGCTGGGAACAGTAGTACACCGCTCACCCACCACTGTAAAGCATTGTACTCTCTGTCGCTGCTGGGAATAGTAGTACACCGCTCACCCACCACTATATAGCATTTCTGTACTGCCACTGTACTGCTGCCAGTCAACGTGTACTTTAAGGATAAGTGAAATGAAGAAGAAATCCTGTGAAAGAGGGAGGGGCAAGGGAAGAGGTGTTTCCCCTGACGGTTCACGTACAGGCCACAGTGGAGCACCGAAGAAAACCCACTCAACTCCACCCATGTTGTCCAGGAAATCAACCCTCACAAATACAAAAGAACAGGACCAGATAATTAATTGTATGACCTCTCAAGCGTCCAGCAGTGGGTTAAGCAGCACCAGCACATCACGCATGAGGTCCGAGTCCTCAGCCAGTTACAAGGAGCCAGAGGGCACAAAGCTGACACAACTGGCAGCGACACCACGCACACAACTGCCAAATAACCAGTCCGAAGAATTACCTCAGGACACAATGGGGTATTCGCAGGAGCTATTCCCAGCCCAACAAACTTCCACCTTTCAAAGGTCAATGGAACAGCCAGAAATGTTGTGCCCGGATTTACAACCATTTACTGTGGGAAATGCACCGCGCACTGAAATGCAAGGCGAGTCTGAGGACTTTGAAACCCAAATCCCAGAGCAAGTTGGGCAGGAGGGGTTTCAATTGCAGGAGGTCGGCCGAGAAGATCTGGAAGACGACGTTGGAGTGAGCTGCGCAGAGGTTGTTCTGGGGTGCTCTACTCCACGGCGGCGGCCCACAATCACATATGATGAGTTTGAGGAGATGGAAGAGGAGGGTTTGGACAATGTGGACACAGACCCAGATTTTGTATGTGAAGGAGAACATCGCCGTCGTAGCAGCACAGATGAGTCTGTTGAAGAACCCACTGCTGCACGAGTTCGCCTTGTGCCACAAGGTAGGCGGCGCACAATTTCAGGCACCACAAGCGTGAAAGTTCAAGTGAGACGCAAAAGAGGCGCAAACAGAAATCGCCAGCAAGGCAGGTGCTCCAAAGTCTGGCCTTTCTTTGAAGACTGCAGTGAGGATGGTACCATGGTGATTTGCAAGGTGTGCAAGACCCGCCTGAGCAGGGGGAAAAAATATTAACAACCTCTCCACCACCAGCATGACCCGCCACATGGTATCCAATCATCCCACTCTGTGGGCAAACGCGGCAGGACAGGGTACCAGAAACACTGCCTCCCTTGGGGTCACCAGACTCACCACCAGACCCTCCTCAGCAGCAGCAGTAGCCCAGCCATTGCGTGGTTCACAACAACATTCACAAACATCAGACGACGCTGACACTGTCACTTTCCGGAATAGTGCTCTTGAGGTCTCCCAGTCTTCATCAAACACAACAACCAACAGCCCTTCAGTGTGCAGCCCTACGGTTCAGTTGTCTGTCTCGGAGATGTTTGAGCGCAAGAGGAAATTGCCAGCAAATGACCCCCGGGCCGTGGCACTAACAGCCAGCATAGCCAAGCTTCTGGCCTGCGAAATGCTGCCATATCAAGTGGTGGAGACAAACAGCTTCAAGGGCATAATGTCAGTGGCCATCCCACGTTACGTGGTTCCCAGCCGCTACCACTTTGCGCGCTCTGCAGTGCCTGAGTTGCATGAGCACGTGGTCAGCAAAATAACCCGAAGCTTGAAGAATGCCGTTGCCTGCAAGGTTCACCTCACCACTGACACCTGGACGAGTGCGTTCGGCCAGGGTCGATACATCTCCCTTACCGCGCACTGGGTGAACCTTGTGGAGCCTGGCAGCGATTCCTAACCTGCTACGGCGCGGGTGTTGCCCACGCCGCAAACAGCTGCACCGCCGTCCCTCCCACTGGATAACAACAACAGCAGCACCTACCTCTCTGACTCCTTCTCCTCCAACGCATCTCAAAGCTGTACCTCATCCGGAAACGCTAACCCAGCAGCAGTAGGATCAGCAGCACACAGGGGAGGAAATTTGGAGGGGAATAAAGGAACAGACGGATTTGTGGCTGGCACCGCTGGACCTGAAACCGGGCATGGTTGTGTATGATAATGGGAGTAATCTCATTCATGCTTTAAGGTTGGCTAAGCTGACACACATCCCTTGCCTGGCGCACGTGATGAACCTAGTAGTTCAGCGGTTCCTGAGGACATACCCAAGCATGGCCGATCTTCTGTTGAAGGTGCGACGAGTGGCCAAACATTGTAGAAATTCCAGTACTGCTTCGGGGGCACTCGCCAAGATGCAGGAGCGCTTCAATCTCCCCCACCATCGCTTGCTGTGTGATGTCCCTACGCGCTGGAATTCTACGCTGCACATGCTAGCCCGCTTTTGCGAGCAGAAGAGTGCAGTGGTCCAGTACATGACGGCGCAGTACCGAGGCGCATCCGGACAGCTGCCAAGCTTCTGTGGATCCGATTGGGCCAACATGTTGGACCTCTGCCAAGTCCTCCAAAATTTTGAGCAATCCACGTTGCTTGTGAGCAGTGACAACTCTTCAGTCAGCATTACCATACCACTGCTGTGTTTACTGAAGAAGTCAATGTTGAAAATCAAGGAAACAGCTGTCATGATGCAACTGGGGGAATCTGAAGGAGAAAACGATCAGCGTGATGATACCAACATCAGGCCATCTGCCTCAGGAAACGCTGGCCCCAGCAGCTATGACGAAGAAGAGGAGCAGGAACAGCTGGAGTTGGAGCAGGAATTTCATGCCACCACTGACGAGGGCCAGAGCGGTACACGTTGGACTTCCACAATTCAGCGCGAATGGTCAGCAGAAGCAGACCAGGAAGAAGGTGACGACTATGATGCATCACAACTATCACAACGCTCACAAGAGGATGATGAGGATTCTGGCAGGACTCTGGCACACATGGCTCAATTCATGCTAGACTGCATTGAACGCGACCCACGCATTGTGCGCATTCTGGACAACACCAATTACTGGGTTTATACCCTTCTGGATACACGGTACAAACACAATGTTCCAAAACTGCTTGAAGAAAGAGTCAGACAGGTCAAAATGGAAGAATACCAGCAGGCCCTTGTGGAGACTTTAGAGAGGAGATTGACATCCTCCCCCTCCTCTAGCCAGTTGTACGCCGACAGACTGACTTCCACAAACCCAGGACGACCAGGAGGGCAGCAAACAACACAAGCCGCAGCTAGTGCCCAAAAGGGAATGGTATCGGCAGTGTCCTTGGAGTGGGAAAATTTTCTGACACCCATGCAGCAGCCCACAGAACAGCAAGCATGCAGGTCCACCTCCAACACCGATCGCCTGGAGAAGATGGTCAAGGACTACACGTCAGATGGCGTAGCTGTGTTGAACAATCCATCTGCACCCTTCAACTATTGGGTATCGAAGCTAGACACCTGGCACGAACTGGCAATGTACGCAATAGAGGTGCTGGCTTGCCCGGCATCCAGCGTTATGTTGGAACGCTGTTTCAGTGCTGCCGGAGGCATCGTCACAGATCGGCGTATCCACCTCTCCACAGAAAATGCAGACCGTCTGACTCAAATTAAAATGAATCAATCCTGGATTGGAAACGACTATGCAACACTCCCGGACCCCAACCAAGTAACATGAACAATGAACATCTATGATGGGTTAGCGTTTCCAGTCCCTGTTTATTGAACCTCTCATCTGTATTACATTTATGACTGCATGGCGACAAAATGCATTTCTATCCGCACGCTTCTTGTCCTCATGCAAGGCCTGGGTTGCGCCTGAAAGCGTGGCCTTCTCCTCCTGTGCCTCCTCCTGTTCCATCACGTGTGCTGCTGCTGGGTTAGCGTTGCCGGTCCCTTTTTACGGAACCTCTTATCTGTATTACATTTATGACTGCATGGTGACAAAATGCATTGCTATCCGCACGCTTCTTGTCCTCATGCAATGCCTGGGTTGTTGTGTCTCAAAGCGTGGCCTTCTCCTCCTGCGCTGCCCTCCTCCTGTTCCATCACTTGTGCTGCTGCTGGGTTAGCGTTACCGGTCCCTTTTCCTGGAACCTCTTATCTGTATTACATTTATGACTGCATGGCGACAAAAAGCATGTTACCTGTGCAAAGAAAAATGACATTTTCCGCATTTAAAAGACATTTTTTTCCTTTGAAACTTTACAATCAATTTTCTCAAAAACTATAAGCTCTTTTTCAAATATTTTTTTTCTCTTGTACCCACTCCCAAGGTGCACATACCCTGCAAATTTGTGGTATGTAGCATGTAAGGAAGCTTTACAAAGCACTAAAGTTCGGGTCCCCATTGACTTCCATTATGTTCGGAGTTCGGCACGAACACCCGAACATCGCGGCCATGTTCGGCAAACGTTCGCGAACCCGAACATCCAGGTGTTCGCCCAACACTAGTCTGCAGGCAGGAGGTACATAATTTGTGGATATTGCGACCTCTGCTGAGACTGAGATTGCATCTGTTGCAAATTGCACGGGTCTAGTCCACTTGGCACTTGGTGAAGTACCGCCAGACTGGGGACTTCAACCTGCTCTTTGAGCTTGAGGGCTGGGGTTTTTGGGTGCCCTTGGAGGATTGTGCCTTTTTGGTTCTAGTTAGAGGTTTGCTGCAGGTGGTGGTAGCGACTGAAGCAGTAGGCTGTGGCTCCTGCCTTCCACGCCCTGTGCTGGCCGCCTTGCTGCTGCCGCGCCTCTGTGCCAGAGACGCCTCCTCCTCCGATGACGAGCTGCCTTCAACCAACTGTGCTGGTGGTACTGGTGGCACATAGGAAGGATCTATCAAGTCATCATCATCAACCCCAAACAAATCCTGTGAGCCCGACTCAACCAACTCCTCTACCCCAACATCCCCTGCATCACGCCCCTCCTCCTCAGCGCCAACAACAAACTTCTGCACCTCAAACTCCTCCTCAAACTCCTCCTCCTCCTCCTTGGATGGCCCCATCATCTCCAACTTATACTTCTCAAAAACATCCCTGTACATGGTCACAGTCTCAGGGGAGAAGAGCGTGCTCTTTGAGGACAGGCTGGTCGATGGGGTCACCGTGACCATGGCCTCAAGCGCTGGTGGAGGCCTGCTGCGGACAGTGCTGGTGCTGGTGGCACTAGTCTTGCTGGTGCTGGAGACCTGGCTGGAAAAGGTGGCTTCCTGCCCCGCCATCATTTCCACCACAGCCTGCACCTGACTCTCCCCAACCCCGTCTCAAAGATGGGCGCAACACGCTGCTGTTGCGCCTCTGCTCCCTCCTCCCTGTGGTCAGTGGCTGGCGGCGGACCAGTCCCAGACCTGCTGCTGCTGGCAGTGGCTCCTGCAATGGCGCTTCCTCTCCTGGTGGTGCCTCGCCCTCTACCTCTACCTCTGCCAGTCATTGTGCACTATACAAATACAGTAAAAAAAAAATAAGTAGAAGAGGGCGGGAAAGGGTGTAAACTTTAATAAAGTCTGTGTTGGTGGTGACTTGGTGGTGACTAGTAGTAGTAGTAGGCAGTAGTAGTATGCACGCAGGTAGCTAAGAAACACCTAGCGTACTACGCTACAAGTAAGTCGTGCGGCAGACAGTCGGTGACAATTACAAACGGTCACACACGGTCAGACGCAATCAATCAATAGGCTCGGGCAGGCGACAGACAGTCACAGGTCACTCACAACAACGGATGCTGGTGGTGGCCTGTATGTGTTGTAACTCTTATTTATTACACACACTACGGATGATAATAAAATCACACAGTAAAAGTGAAAAAAAATAAGTGAACGGGTACTAGTAGACTAGTAATATAGTAGTAGACACTAGTAGTAGCACGCACGCAGGTAACTAAGAAACACCTAGCGTACTATGCTACAAGTAAGTGGTGCGGCAGACAGTCGGTGACAATTACAAACGGTCACACACGGTCAGACGCAATCAATCAATACGCTCGGGCAGGCGACAGACAGACACAGGAGGTCACTCACTACGGATGCTGGTGGTGGCCTGTATGTGTTGTAACTCTTATTTATTACACACACTACGGATGATAATAAAATCACACAGTAAAGGTGAAAAAAAATAAGTGAACGGGTACTAGTAGACTAGTAGTATAGTAGTAGACACTAGTAGTAGCACGCACGCAGGTAACTAAGAAACACCTAGCGTACTATGCTTCAAGTAAGTCATGCGGCAGACAGTCGGTGATAATTACAACAATCGGTCACACATGGTCAGACGCAATCAATCAATAGGCTCGCGCAGGCGACAGACAGTCACAGGTCAGGTCACTCACAACGGATGCTGGTGGTGACCTGTCACAGTCAGTAACTAACTAACACAGTACTGAAACTAATAAAGTAACAGACTACAGCAGTAATAATTAACTAAACTAGTACTACTAAGTACACACTGTAGCGATCGGTGGAACAGAGAGGATCTGATTATCGGCGATCTGCAGTATCACCGAGAATACAGATACATACCCGATTATAGATGATCTGCAGTATCACCGATAATCAGATATATTACTAACCTCTGAACACCTGAGTAATATATGAGTGTTTGGTGCAACAGTAATACTTTGAAGAGAGCACCCGTACAGCGGGTGCAAGGCAGTAGGAAGTACTTCCCAGATAACAGATTCCTTCCAATGGCCTGAGGCTCCCCAAGGGGTGGAGCCAGGCAGAGAGTGGGAAGGACAGAACGTGAGTGACATCAATGTGGAAGTGTCACTGACAGATCTGTGAACTATCTCTTAACAGCAGAGAGAGTCCTCGAGGTCGGACAGGCCAGGTCGTTAACACACGGACAGACAAAGTACAGAGACAGAAGACAGATGCAAAATCCTAAGACCAGCAGAGTTTGACAACAGAGTATCAGAATGACAAAGGTACAGAATCAGAGATCAGAAGAATGGTCAGGAAAGCAGAAGGTCATGACAGATAATCAACAATGCCTAGGCTTGAGTGTGAGCTCCTAGATCCTCAACACTCCTGGAACTAGACTAGATAATGATAATAATACAGATGGTACAGAAATCCTAGACTAAGGTGTGAGTTCCTTGGTCATCAACACCTTGGAAACTGATCTAGATAATAACACAGATAATCACAGATTTCCTAGACTATGGTGTGAGCTCCATGATCATCAACACCTAAGAAACTGGTCTAATAAACACAGATACTGACAGGGTCTGAGTGCTACCACGTAGTGATCGCAAAGCCAGACACCAGAGAAATGACCAGCACCCAGTATATATACACCAGCGCTCTCCAGCGCCTCCCCTAAGTGCTGGACCAATGAAAGCTGCTGAAATTGTCAGCTGACCTGCTTGGTCAGCTGACCTCCTTCTGACTGTCATAAAGTCCCTGCCTCTCTGCGCGCGCGCGCGTCCTCCTGAACCAGTGTGGACTATCAGTCCCAGCCACACCAGACATGTGTTGTAATGTTTCTGCTGTATGGGATGCGGAATCCGCCGCACCACCGTCTGTGCGTGCAGCGTTTTCTCCGCATTCAGCATTACTGATAGGAGTGGGCCTATGCGTGTAACCTACTACGTTGGACACGGAATCCGCCGCCCTGTTGTCTGGGCATGCGGCGGTTTTTCCGCGCTCCGACTGCGCGCCAGCTGCCCTGTTGAACGCGGAATCAGCCGCCTTACTCTGAGTACCAGCGGCGGCTTTTCCGCGTTTCCTCACACACACCTAACTAGAATCCCTAACCTACCTAAGCTAGTAGTAGGCTAAGGCTACCTAGGCTAGCAGGCCTAGCCTGCACATAGACTAACACTAGCCTAGCACAGTATACACTATACACTAGCTGACTAAAAGCAATCAAAATACTAGCTAACTATATAAGACAACAATAAATGTGTTTAGGAGGTGTTTAGGAAGCAAAACGCTAGGTTTAGCAGTGAAAAGCACTTGCTCAGACACAGCACAGCACTGGAGAATCTCTCAGTACCAGCAGCAGTCACACAAGTGCGTGGCTCCGCAACATGGCCACCGCCTTATATAGAGGAGGGGAGGGCCAGGCTCCCCTCCTCTGATTGGTTGCTAGGGTTGCCAGGTCCTCGGCAGGAGGACTTCTGATTGGCCCAATCACGTCATCCCCGAATCCCGAAGCCGAAACCAAACCCACAGCTCCATCCGGCCAAATTCGAGTGCGCACATTCGGCAGGCTTCGTATTCAGGTTCGGCTCGGATTGCAGCATTCGGGTTCGGGTTCGCATGCGGCAAACCCAAAAAACACCCGTATTTTTCGGGGAAACTTCGCATTCGGAGTCCTGCTGAGCAACCCTGATCCCAAACCCCACTAAGGTCCCCCTGCACTCTGCAATCCCTCATAAATCACAGCCGTGCTGTGAGGCTGTGTTTACATCTGTAGTGTCAGTCTCAGCTGCTCCCCCGCCTCCTGCATAGCTCCGGTCCCTGCCCCTGTACCTTACCTCCAATCAGCAGGGAGGGAAGGGATGCAGGCGGGGACTGGAGTTCTGCAGGAGGCGGGGAGAGCATCAGACTGACACTATAGAGATAAACACAGCCAGCTCTGACAAGCTGTTTGTCAGCAGCGTGGCTGTGATTTATGAGGGATTGCAGAGTGCAGGGGGACCTTAGGGGGGTTTGGGATAGCAACAGAGGCTGGGCTGTATAGGCAGATCCAGCCTCTGTATGCAGATAATATTCTTCAAACCCACCTCGGGTTCTCTTCAACTTTGGTTGGTCAGTTTTTGCTGCCTTTCCAAAGAAAACCCCTCAAAACAAAAAGTTCTCATAAAAGAAATCATTACTTACTTGGTTATGATGGTGATGGAATCTAGAAACATTTTTAATCCCACCTGGAAACATGATCATTTCATGTATGGCATAAGCCAATGAATAGACAGCATTGTACACCCGATCTGACAGTCCAGGGTAATGAAAATAAGAAAAGTCCGTTATTTTTTCTGCACCTGAGAAATTCTGAGGAGTGATGTTTAATGACTGATCAGAAAATCTGTCCCTGGAGATGTCACTTTGGGACCAGTACATATACTCCCGCCATATGTGTCTCAGTAACATGTCTTTTGGGTGATTTATAAAAATAAAACTTTCAAAGAAACTATTCATATCAGGAATAGGTGTTTTAGGAGGTTGTACAACCAAACAACAATTGAAGGCTTCTGTATACGTCTCTATAAGAAACGAGTTTGAGGCAAATGTAGGACCAAAGATAAGAGTCTTATCTCGGAGCACAGGCATTATTCTAGGTAAAAGATCAACAAAAAATGAAGCATAAGTCCCACAAAGTATGATAACCTGGGCAGATGACTTTTGAATAATCTCAGAGATTCCTATTTCATTGAAGTCTGTAACATTCTTTTTATTATATTTTAACTTTATCATGTAGGCCACACAAATGCCCTTCGCTGTCAGATGTTTGGTCAGAAGTTGAGTTTCTTCATTACCGCTATCATCATCTGAAGATATAACTCCAACCCAGGTCCAGCCAAAGAAGTGAACTAGGCTGGATATTGTGGTATAAATAGCCTGGTCTCCACGTACTGTCCGGAAGAACGTTGGGTAGATACTTCTGTCAGTGAGGACATGACTGGTCGCCCCATAACTGACCTAAAAACAGAAAAATAGTTTTGTCTGGATAATGACAATATTCTCCTATGTATTTGCGTACATTACATGAGGTTTGTCAATTTGTATCTGTGTGATAAGAGCCAACCAAGTCTGTTTCTATCAAACACCAAGAAATAAGACAAGATAGGGTAATAAACATACAAACATTGGGACTGTACCATCCCCAAATGGCCCTATTATCCCGTAAAGAGACGGTAATTAGAGTGGCTCATTCGGATTTTGCGGAATTTAAATTTCTGAATTTCCAATCGGAAAACGGAACACGGAAATCAGATTTCTGTAGAAATACTGCATTACCACAACTCGGTAATTTTAGGCCAATCACAGAACTTGGAGGCATTGGACCAATCAGAGAATGCAAAAAATGACCAAAGACCCACTACTCGGAAATCGGAAATCCGAACTTGGAAATCGGGAACCGATCGGAAATCTGTGAAATCGGTAATCGGCATTGGCAAAAATCGTAATTTCTGCAGAATTGGAAATCGACATTTCCGACCATCCTTAATTACCTAAAACTTAACTTTTAATCATATATATTGTAATGGATAGCGGAGATACCGCCGCATGGGCGAGCGGCATGGCGGCTATCTCTGCGTCTCAGCCAGTGGCTTCTGCCACGCAGCAGCATGGTGTTGCTTTGCCTGGTCCTTCTAGTGCACACAGATGGAGAGCTATGCGCACGTGAGCCAAGCGACAGGACCTTTATACTGCTAGAAGAGGAGTCAGCTGATCATGCCGATCAGCTGACTCCAGCTATGCTCTGGATTGGCTGAGTGGCTGGGGCGGCGCCGTGGAGCGCTTTTAGTATATATAGGACTTGCCAGTCAGTTGCAAGTTGTCTGCTGTTGCGAACATCTACGTGTGACCGCTCAGACCTGAGTCAGATCCCACAGTGTGTTAGAACCAGCCGGAGCTGGGAATTCACACTGAGTCAGATTCTTTTGATAGTTTAAAGTACTATTGCTTGCTACTGTTTATGTGTTAGACTAGTTCCGGGGTGTTGAGACCAAGGACCTCACACCCAAGACTAGGAGAGATCTATATTGTCACTGCCTATCCGCTAGACTAGTTCCGGGGTGTTGAGACCAAGGACCTCACACCTTAGTCTAGGACAGTGATATATCTTTGTTACCTGTTATGACCTTTGGCTTTCCTGACTACTCCCCTGAACTCTGATTCGGTACTTCTGCCTATCTGATTATCTGTTGCCAATCCCTGCCTGAAACTGGATACCGAATCAGTCTTCCGCTCTTGTACCTTCTCTGTCCGTGTGTTGCCGACTAGGCTTGTCTGACCTTTCTGGCTGTCACCTAGCTCTTGGGTGAACAGCTTTACTGTACCTCTGTGACACCTGGTCTTCAGGTGGTTACTTGCTGCTATTACTATCCTATGGTCACTAGTGTTGGGCGAACAGTGTTCGCCACTGTTCGGGTTCTGCAGAACATCACCCTGTTCGGGTGATGTTCGAGTTCGGCCGAACACCTGATGGTGTTTGGCCTTTTAGTTCGGGTTCGCCCGAACTGCTCAATGCCCGGCCGAACAGGGCCCCTGTTCGGCCGAATACGGCCCCCCTATGGGGTCGCAGGCATAAGGGGGGAGCATGCCCCGATCGCGGGGGGGTCGGAAATTCCCCCCAACCCCTCCGCTAGCGCTCCCCCCATTGCCCGCTTCCCCATAAAAAAGTTTGCGTAAAGTTAAATAGTACCGGTGGTGGCTGCTGCAGTGGCTGGCTGGCAGTGGTGTGAGTGAGGAGGAGGAGTCCGAGTAGGACGCGTTGAGGCCGGGCAGCGGGCGGTTCAGCGGTAGTACCCTTGTGGTACTTCCGCCCTTTCTCTGACCTCACGTCCTCTGCATATGAGGGTACGCGTCACGCGTACCCTCGTATGCGTCATCACGTAGAGGACGTGAGGTCAGAGAAAGGGCGGAAGTACCACAAGGGTACTACCGCTGAACCGCCCGCTGCCCGGCCTCAATGCGTCCTACTCAGACTCCTCCTCCTCACTCACACCACTGCCAGCCAGCCACTGCAGCAGCCACCACCGGTACTATTTAACTTTACGCAAACTTTTTTATGGGGAAGCGGGCAGAGGAGGGAGCACTAGCGGAGGGGGTGGGGGGAATTTCCGACCCCCCCCGTGATCGGGGCATGCTCCCCCCTTATGCCTGCGACCCCATAGGGCCCCCAAAAGCGGCATGTTCGGGGGAGTTCGGGGTTCGGCCCGAACATGCCGAACATCTGGCCCATGTTCGGCGAACGGACCCGAACCCGAACATCCAGGTGTTCGCCCAACAGTACTGGTCACCAGCTCCTCTGGAGGCCATCAGGCAGCATAGCCAGTGGATCTCTACCTCTACAGGTCCACTGGCTGCTGTACAGTTGGATTCCCAATCTTCAGGGAATCCTTGGCTGCAGTATAGTCTGATTCCTTACTCATCCGGGAATCCCTAGCTGCAGACCAATCTTCACCACATAACTCCAATCAGTGGTCCCTGCCCCTCAGGGGCCCTCTGGCTGCAGTACAGTCTGATTTCCTGCTTCTCAGGGAATCCCTGGCTGCACTAGTGTCTGTATCTCCCGTTCTTCGGGAGATAACTTCTCCAATTACTGTTGCACCAAACACTATACCACATTGGTTGTCCCGTGTCTAGCTATACGTGTATTATTGGTGATTCTGCAGATTGATTCTGCAGATCACCACATAATCAGGTATAGCATCTGCATTATCGGTGATTCTGCAGATCACCACATAATCAGGTATAGCATCTGCATTATTGGTGATTCTGCAGATCACAAATAATCAGAAAATCTGTGTTGCTGACACCGATCGTTACATATATATATATTAGGGCTATTCTATCATCACTAGAGATGGCCCGAACGGTTCACCGGCGAACCGATTCGCGCAACCTTCAGTGGTTCACAATTGCGGTGAACAGCAAACTATATGCGAGTTTGACCCGCCCCTGTACTACATCATTAGGCTCAACTTTGACCCTCTACATCACAGTCAGCAGACACATGGTAGCCAATCAGGCTACACTCCCTTCTGGAGCCCCCCCCCTCCCCCTTCTGCCTTATATAGGGCAGGCAGCATTGGCCATTTCCCTCACTCGTGTGGCTGCAGTAATTAGAGAAGGGAGAGGAACCTGCTGTAGACATAGGGAAAGCTGTTAGGCTCTTGTTAGGCTTGTTAGCTTGCTCCTTGCTGATACTTATTGCTAAAAAGCACCCCAAAACAGCTCTTTTAAGAGCTAATTTTGTTCTTGTGATCTATTTTTTTTTTTTGGGTGTGTGTCCCACTGACATTTGCATATACAGCCCTGTCAGTCAGTTGCAGCTGGCCTTTGGCCCCTTGCTTATTCCTACCCAGCACAATAAGTGCCTACCTTTTCACTGCATGTGTGTGACAGGCAGCTGCACATTTGTAATACCAATCACTGCATACCTGTTCATGTTTACTGCAGCTGCGTGACAGAAGCACGCAGTGTTATATACCAGTCACTGCACCTGTTCACAGTACCTGTGTGTGTGACAGCTGCACATTTAAAATACCAGTCACTGCATACCTGTTCACTGCACGTGTGTGACAGCTGCACATTTGTAATACCAATCCCTGCATACCTGTTCATGTTTACTGCACCTGCGTGACAGAAGCACGCAGTGTTATATACCAGTCACTGCACCTGTTCACGGTACCTGTGTGTGTGACAACTGCACATTGTATTGACACCAGTCACTGCATACCTGTTCAGTGCACCTATGTGACCGCACGCAGTATTATATTATATACCAGTCACTGCATACCTGTTCACGGTACCTGTGTGTGTGACAGCTGCACATTGTATTGACACCAGTCACTGCATACCTGTTCAGTGCACCTACGTGACCGCACGCAGTGTTATATTATATACCAGTCACTGCATACCTGTTCACGGTACCTGTGTGTGTGTGTGACAACTGCACATTGTATTGATACCGGTCACTGCATACCTGTTCAGTGCACCTACGTGACCGCACGCAGTGTTATATTATATACCAGTCACTGCTAGAGATGGCTCGAATGGTTACCGGCAAACATCAATGGTTTGCGATCGCGGCGAGCCGGGAACTTTTCCGGAAGTTCATTTCGCCCCCATAGTGCACCATTAGGGTCAAATTTGACCCTCTACATCCTAGGTTCTCAACGTGTGGTACGCGTACCCCGGGGGTACTTCTATTGGTTCCAGGGTGTACTCAAGCTTGATATACTTCGCCAACAATAACAAATTTAGAGTTTTAGACAATGACAATAAATCTTATTTAAACAACACCAAATCTGTGTTTTAGCAAATTAAAAGCAATATTGTCAGGACGTAGTTGACTATTTAACACAGAACACCTCATCTTTCTCAGTTTCCGCATGCAAGCGTAACATATCTTCCTCCTGCTGCTCTGATTCTGGCACCCCACTTAACCCTCAGTCGGCCGCCACCACCAAAGTGCCATCACCCCTGGGCTCAGCGGTGTGGAGATTTTTGTGTGTATCTGCCTCAGATGAGAGCAATGCCATCTGTACTCTCTGTCACCAAAAATTGAGCCGTGGAAAGACCAAGACTCACGTAGGGACAACTACCTTACAAAGGCACATGATTACAAAGCACAAACTGCAATAGGATGACCACCTGAGGGAAAACAGCACACAAAAGCAAATCCACACACCGCAGTGGAAGATATGCAAATATTTCTCAAAAAAGGCAATACCCAAACTGTACCATGATGTTGAAAGGCAAGTGGTGTCATCTCTGGCACACAGCGTGGGGTCAAGGGACCATCTGACCACATGGTCTGCAAAGCACGGTCAGGCCTGCCCGAAGCGAAGACTAAGTCAGTCCCCACACACAGCATCTCTGCCTGCACGCCGTGTGACTGCCTGCCCCAAGACTAAGTTGCTCCCCACACAGCATCTCTGCCTGCAGGCCGCTTGACTGCATTCTCCGCCACCACCAACAGGGTCCAGGACTCCAGGCGGATTTCTGAATTTTTAAGGCCGCTGCTAGTAGTAATTTTTTCTGGTGCGTGTACATGCCTGCCTAATTTTTCTGGCTGCACTGTGGCTGCAACAATAAAACAAAAGGCATGTACATGTGCTCATTCCCTTTCATGATCATTACCTTGCCGCGGTGAAGGGGCATGCGTATCACAATGAAGCAATGACCGCCGGCTATATGAGTGTCTCAGGGGGGGGCACACCCAAGATAATAAGGTTGTTACTTCATTGTGGACAGACCAAATTCGATCAGCTGCACAATCACCTCAGCCTAGTGACCATATGGGCTTGAAAACCGCTATCGCCTGCATTCTCGCCATGGTGCGCACCAGTCCAGCACCGCCGTCACAACACAAACAGCTGGTAACTTGCGGTGCGTTACACAGTGAGTTTGGTGTGTCAGTGTGAAGCAGTACTCTAATTACACTCCCGGATTGATGTATACACATGCAAGATGTTTTAAAGCACTGTAGGCCTGCAATTTAGCATGCAATGTGATTTCTGCCCTTAAAACGCTGCTTTACATCAAATCCAGATTTTTCCCCGGGACTTTTGGTGTCTATCCCACTCATCCATGCAAAAACTCAGATGTTAGACCCCTTGAAACATATTTTCCATCACTTTTGTGGCCAGCATAATTTTTTCTAGTTTTCCTCCCTATTGAAGTCTATTGCGGTTCGCGGATGTTCGCGCAAACCAATTTTTTTGCGGAAGTTCGCAAACCCGGTTCGCAAATTGAAAATCGGAGGTTCGGGCCATCTCTAGTCACTGCATAACTCTCCACGGTACCTGTGTGTGTGACAGCTGCATATTGTATTGATACCAGCCACTGCATAATTGTTCAGTGCACCTACGCGACCGCAGTGTTAAATGATATACCAGTCACTGCATACTTGTTCATGGTACCTGTGTGTGTGAAAGCTGCACATTTGTAATACCAGTCCGTGCATACCTTTTCACTGCACCTGTGTGACCTCATGCTGCTTTATATACCAGTCTGTGCATACCTGTTAACTGCACCTGTTTGACAGCTGCACATTTTATTGTAGTACCAGTCACTGCATACCTTTCACTGCACCTTTGTGACTGCACATTGTATTAGTCAAGTCAGTGCATACCTTTCACATCATTCTCCCGATATGGACAAAACAACAGGCAGAGGCAGAGCCAGAGGCAGGCCACCCGGCAGGTCTGTTCGAGGTTGTGCTGAAATGATTTTGTGTGGCCCTGGACCAAAGTACAGTGCTCAGAAGAAGGCACGTCCCATCAACTCCCAAGATTGTCAGAACGTGGTTGACTATTTAACACAGAACACCTCATTGTAACGATCTGTAAAGATCAGTGTCACACCCAGAGCCTTGATTATTGGTGATCCACAGAATCACCAATAATACAAGGATTGACCCGATTATATAGCAATCTGCGGAATTGCTAATAATGAGGGCTGATCAAAAAGGTAGTAGACACACGAACAGAGGCAACAAAATACAATGCAGAATAAATTCATGAGTCTGTGGAAATGTCCACCACACGGTAATTCCTCAGAGGTGTGGTTACCTCTGAATGGGAACCCAGTGTGTGAGATCCTCCAAGGGAAGCAGTGGAGGAGTCTTGGCCTCTGGCAGTAACGGTCTGCTAGGGCGGGCGTCTCAGAGGGGCAAGCCTCAGGTAGTAACCCTACAGTGGGAGACGTTCCACTGAAGGGAGAAAGGTCAGACAAACAGAGGTTCGGCAACAGATCAGGCGGCAACAGTACAGAAACGTGAGACGAGAGAATAGTCAGAAACCAAGCCAATAGTCGATAACGGTACGGGCTGGCAAAGTACAGAATCATAAAACAGAAGGATGGTCAAGACAGGCACAGAATCATACACGATAAATCAAACAGTATAATATGTGTATATATTGGCGATAAACCAATATATAACACAATATCAGAGACAAGGCTGACTAGGTCTGAGTGCTGACACAGGGTATCGCAAACACAGACGAAGTGTGACTGAAAAACACTTCCTTATATACTGCCTGGAAGATAAAACTCCACCCCAAGCAGCAACCAATCAGGGCAGGCTAAAAATGTCAGCTGACCTCCAGGTCAGCTGACACACTTTCTAGAGGTATAAAGGCGTGCCTGGCGCGCGTGCGCACCCCTAGAGGCAAGATGGCAAAGCCCTGATGTGCAGCACGCTGGTGAGTTTGGCGCGGTGCGCCTGGAGAATCTTGCGCGGCGGATGCGGACAAATTTCCGCATTCCGCATGGGAAAATCCACCTGCCGGAACGGATGCGACCATATTTCCGCAATCCGTCCGGCGTCGTGGAATTTTGTTACAGTACCCCTCCCTTTATACGTGGACTCCGGACACGTCCCACCTGGCCTGTCAGTATGAAGCTCATGGAACCGTCTCCTAAGACTATCTGCATGTAAATCACCTGCTACGACCCAGGATCTTTCCGCAAGACGGTATCCTTTCCAATGCACCAAATACTGCAGTGAACCACAAACTCGTCTGGCGTCCAAAATCTCCTCAACCTCCCACTCAGGCTCACCATCAACCATGACAGGGTGAGGCGGGAGGGAATCCATCTGAACAGCCGGCTTCAAGAGCTAGTGTTGGGCGAACAGTGTTCGCCACTGTTCGGGTTCTGCAGAACATCACCCTGTTCGGGTGATGTTCGAGTTCGGCCGAACACCTGATGGTGTTCGGCCAAACCGTTCGGCCACATGGCCGAACTAAGAGCGCATGGCCGAACGTTCCCCGAACGTTCGGCTAGCGCTGTGATTGGCTGAACGGGTCACGTGGTTCGGACCCGAATGCGCTCTAAATTGGCCGAACTGTCACGTGGTTCGGGTAAATAAATACCCGAACCACGTCATATCTCCGCCATTTGTCTGTGGGGTTAGCTTTGGGTAGGCAGGCAGGGTAGTTCGCGCTCCAGCCACGCTAGCCAGGGTCCCCCCAGTCATTGTGTGTCACTGCTGGGAACAGTAGTACACCGCTCGCTCAGCCACACTATATAGCATTGTGTTTACTGCCACTCTGTGTACCTCGCCCATCCACACTATATAGCATTGTGTTTACTGCCACTCTGTGTCTGCTGGGAACAGTAGTACACTGCTCGCTCAGCCATACTATATAGCATTGTGTTTACTGCCACTCTGTGTACCTCGCTCAGCCACACTATATAACATTGTGTTTACTGCCACTCTGTGTCTGCTGGGAACAGTAGTACACCGCTCGCTCAGCCACACTATATAGCATTGTGTTTACTGCCACTCTGTGTACACCGCTCAGCCACACTATATAGCATTGTATTTACTGCCACTCTGTGTCTGCTGGGAACAGTAGTACACCGCTCGCTCAGCCACACTATATAGCATTGTGTTTACTGCCACTCTGTGTACACCGCTCAGCCACACTATATAGCATTGTATTTACTGCCACTCTGTGTCTGCTGGGAACAGTAGTACACCACTCGCTCAGCCACACTATATAGCATTCTGTTTACTGCCACTCTGTGTACCTCGCTCACCCAGCACTATATAGCATTATTGTGTTTACTGCCACTCTGTGTCTGCTGGGAACAGTAGTACACTGCTCGCTCAGCCACACTATATAGCATTGTGTTTACTGCCACTCTGTGTACCTCGCTCAGCCACACTATATAGCATCGTGTTTACTGCCACTCTGTGTCTGCTGGGAACAGTAGTACACCGCTCGCTCAGCCACACTATATAGCATTGTGTTTACTGACACTCTGTGTACACCGCTCACCCAGCACTATATAGCATTATTGTGTTTACTGCCACTCTGTGTCTGCTGGGAACAGTAGTACACCGCTCACCCGCCACTGTATAGCATTGTGCTCTGTGTCGCTGCTGGGAATAGTGGTACACCGCTCACCCCCCACTGTATAGCATTGTGCTCTGTGTCGCTGCTGGGAATAGTGGTACACCGCTCACCCACCACTGTATAGCATTTCTGTACTGCCACTGTACTGCTGCCAGTCAGCGTGTACTTTAAAGAGACTCCGTAACAAAAATTGCTTCCTGTTTTTTATCATCCTACAAGTTCCAAAAGCTATTCTAATGTGTTCTGGCATACTGCAGGACTTTGTACTATCACAGTCTCTGTAATAAATCAATGTATCTTTCCCCTGTCAGACTTGTCGGCCTGTGTCTGGAAGGCTGCCAAGTTCTTCAGTGTTGTGGTTCTGCTATGCACTCCCCCCTCAGGGGGGAAAGAAACACACAAATGATCTCTTGAGATTCAAAAGGAATGCTGTATACAGCCTGCTTGTGTATGGATGTATTTTCTATGTGTGGACATACTGTACATCAACCTACTTCCTGTTTTGGTGGCCATTTTGTTTGTTTATAAACAAACTTTTAAAAACTGTTTTTAACCACTTTTAATGTGGCGGGGAGCGGCGAAATTGTGACAGAGGGGAATAGGAGATGTCCCCTAACGCACTGGTATGTTTACTTTTGTGCGATTTTAACAATACAGATTCTCTTTAAGGATAAGTGAAATGAGGAAGAAATCCGGTGAAAGAGGGAGGGGCAAGGGAAGAGGTGTTTCCCCTGACGGTTCACGTACAGGCCACAGGGGAGCACCCAAGAAAACCCACTCAATACCGTCCATGTTGTCCAGGACAACAACCCTCACAAATCCAAAAGAACAGGACCAGATAATTACTTGGATGACCTCTCAAGCGTCCAGCAGTGGGTTAAGCAGCACCAGCACATCACGCACGAGGTCCGAGTCCTCAGCCAGTTACAAGGAGCCAGTGGGCACAAAGCTGACACAACCGGCAGCGGCACCACGCACACAACTGCCAGATAACCAGTGCGATGATTTACCTCAGGACACAATGGGGTATTCGCAGGAGCTATTCCCAGCCCAACAAACTTCCACCTTTGAAAGGTCAATGGAGGAACAGCCAGAAATGTTGTGCCCGGATTCACAACCATTAACTGTGGGAAATGCACCGCGCACTAAAATACAAGGCGAGTCCGAGGAGGACTCGGAAACCCAAATCCCAGAGCAAGTTGGGCAGGAGGGGTTGCAATTGCAGGAGGTCGGCTGACAAGATCTGGAAGACGACGTTGGAGTGAGCTGCGCAGAGGTTGTTCTGGGGAGCTCTACTCCACGGCGGCGGCCCCCCACAATGACATATGACGAGTTTCAGGAGATGGAAGAGGAGGGTATGGACAATGTGGACATAGACCCAGATTTTGTTTGTGAACGAAAACATCGCCGTCGTAGCAGCAGCACAGATGAGTCTGTTGAAGAACCCACTGCTGCACGAGTTTGCCTTGTGCCACAAGGTAGGCGGCGCGCAATTTCAGGCACCACAAGCGTGGAAGTTCAAGTGAGAGGCAAAAGAGGCGCAAACAGAAATCGCCAGCAAGGCAGGTGCTCCAAAGTCTGGGCTTTCTTTGAAGACTGCACTGAGGATGGTACTATGGCGGTTTGCAAGGTGTGCAAGACCCGCCTGAGCAGGGGGAAAAGTATTAACAACCTCTCCACCACCAGCATGAGCCGCCACATGCTATCCAAACCTCCCACTCTGTGGGCAAACGCGGCAGGACAGGGTACCAGCAACACTGCCTCCCTTGGGTTCACCAGACTCACCACCAGACCCGCCTCAGCAGCAGCAGTAGCCCAGCCATTGCATGGTTCACAACAACATTCACAAACATCAGACGACGCTGACACTGTCACTTTCCGGAGTAGTGCTCTTGAGGTCTCCCAGTGTTCATCAAACACAACAACCAACAGCCCTTCAATGTGCAGCCCTACGGTTCAGTTGTCTGTCTCGGAGATGTTTGAGCGCAAGAGGAAATTGCCAGCAAATGACCCCCGGGCCGTGGCAGTAACAGCCAGCATAGCCAAGCTTCTGGCCTGCGAAATGCTGCCATATCAAGTGGTGGAGACAAACAGCTTCAAGGGCATGATGTCAGTGGCCATCCCACGTTACGTGGTTCCCAGCCGCTACCACTTTGCGTGCTCTGCAGTGCCTGAGTTGCATGAGCACGTGGTCAGCAAAATAACCCGAAGCTTGAAGAATGCCGTTGCCTGCAAGGTTCACCTCACCACTGACACCTGGACGAGTGCGTTCGGCTAGGGTCGATACATCTCCCTTACCGCGCACTGGGTGAACCTTGTGGAGCCTGGCAGCGATTCCTCACCTGCTACGGCGCGGGTGTTGCCCACGCCGCAAACAGCTGCACCGCCGTCCCTCCCACTGGATAACAACAGCAGCACCTACCTCTCTGACTCCTTCTCCTCCAACTCATCTCAAAGCTGTACCTCATCCGGAAACGCTAACCCAGCAGCAGTAGGATCATGGAAGCAGTGCAGCACAGCTGTTGGCATGCGTCAGCAAGCGTTGCTGAAGCTGATCTGCCTTGGGGATAAGCAGCACACAGGGGAGGAAATTTGAAGGGGAATAAAGGAACAGACGGATTTGTGGCTGGCACCGCTGGACCTGAAACCGGGCATGGTTGTGTGTGATAATGGGAGTAATCTCATTCGCGCTTTAAGGTTGGCTAAGCTAACACACATCCCTTGCCAGGCGCACGTGATGAACCTAGTAGTTCAGCGGTTCCTGAGGACATACCCAGGCATGGCCTATCTTCTGTTGAAGGTGCGATGAGTGGCCAAACATTGTAGTAATTCCAGTACTGCTTCGGGGGCACTCGCCAAGATGCAGGAGCACTTCAATCTCCCCCACCATCGCTTGCTGTGTGATGTCCCTACGTGCTGGAATTCTACGCTGCACATGCTAGCCCGCTTTTGCGAGCAGAAGAGTGCAGTGGTCAAGTACATGACGGCGCAGTACCGAGGTGCATCCGGACAGCTGCCAAGCTTCTGTGGATCCGATTGGGCCAACATGTTGGACCTCTGCCAAGTCCTCCAAAATTTTGAGCAATCTACGTTGCTTGTGAGCAGTGACAACTCTTCAGTCAGCATTACCATACCACTGCTGTGTTTACTGAAGAGGTCAATGTTGAAAATCAAGGAAACAGCTGTTATGATGCAACTGGGGGAATCTGAAGGAGAAAACGATCAGCGTGATGGTACCAACATCAGGCCATCCGCATCAGGAAACGCTGGCCCCAGCAGCTATGACGAAGAAGAGGAGGAGGAACAGCTGGAGTTGGAGCAGGAATTTCATGCCACTACTGACGAGGGCCAGAGCGGTGCACGTTGGACTTCCACAATTCAGCGCAAATGGTCAGCAGAAGCAGACCAGGAAGAAGGTGACGACTATGATGCATCACAACAACTATCACAACGCTCACAAGAGGATGATGAGGATTCGGGCAGGACTCTGGCACACATGGCTCAATTCATGCTAGACTGCATTGAACGCGACCCACGCATTGTGCGCATTCTGGACAACACCAATTACTGGGTTTATACCCTTCTGGATCCACGGTACAAACACAATGTTCCAAAACTGCTTAAAGAAAGAGTCAGACGGGTCAAAATGGAAGAATACCAGCATGCCCTTGTGGAGACTTTAGAGAGGAGATTGACATCCTCCCCCTCCTCTAGCCAGTTGTACGCCGACAGACTGACTTCCGCAAACCCAGGACGACCAGGAGGGCAGCAAACAACACAAGCCGTAGCTAGTGCCCAAAAGGGAATGGTATCGGCAGTGTCCTTGGAGTGGGAAAATTTTCTGACACCCATGCAGCAGCCCACAGAACAGCAAGCGTGCAGATCCACCTCCAACACCGATCGCCTGGAGAAGATGGTCAAGGACTACATGTCAGATGGTGTAGCTATGTTGAACAATCCATCTGCACCCTTCAACTATTGGGTATCGAAGCTAGACACCTGGCACGAACTGGCAATGTACGCAATAGAGGTGCTGGCTTGCCCGGCAGCCAGCGTTATGTCGGAAAGCTGTTTCAGTGCTGCCGGAGGCATCGTCACAGATCGGCGTATCCGCCTCTCCACAGAAAATGCAGACCGTCTGACTCAAATTAAAATGAATCAATCCTGGATTGGAAACGACTATGCAACACTCCTGGACCCCAACCAAGTAACATGAACAATGACCATCTGTGATGGGTTAGCGTTGCCGGTTCCTGTTTATTTAACCTCTTATCTTTATTACATTTATGACTGCATGGCGGCAAAAAGCATGCTATCTGCACGCTTCTTGTCCTCATGCAAGGCCTGGGTTGTTGTGTCTGAAAGCGTGGCCTTCTCCTCCTGCGCCTCCTCCTGTTCCATCACATGTGCTGCTGCTGGGTTAGCGTTTCCGGTCCCTGTTTATGGAACCTCTTATCTTTATTACATTTATGACTGCATGGCGGCAAAATGCATGCTATCCGCACGCTTCTTGTCCTCATGCAAGGCCTGGGTTGTTGTGTCTGAAAGCGTGGCCTTCTCCTCCTGCGCCGCCCTCCTCCTGTTCCATCACGTGTGCTGCTGCTGGGTTAGCGTTTCCGGTCCCTGTTTATGGAACCTCTTATCTTTATTACATTTATGACTGCATGGCGGCAAAAAGCATTCTATCCGCACGCTTCTTGTCCTCATGCAAGGCCTGGGTTGCTGTGTCTGAAAGCGTGGCCTTCTCCTCCTGCGCCTCCTCCTGTTCCATCACGTGTGCTGCTGCTGGGTTAGCGTTTCCGGTCCATGTTTATGGAACCTCTTATCTTTATTACATTTATGACTGCATGGCGGCAAAAAGCATTGCTATATCCGCACGCTTCTTGTCCTCATGCAAGGCCTGGGATGTTATGTCTCAAAAAGCGTGGCCTTCTCCTCCTGCCCCTCCTCCTGTTCCATCACGTGTGCTGCTGCTGCTGCTGGCCTGGGTTAGCGTTTCCGGTCCCTGTTTATTGAACCTCTCATCTGTATTACATTTATGACTGCATGGCGGCAAAAAGCATTGCTATATCCGCACGCTTTTTGTCCTCATGCAAGGCCTGGGTTGCGTCTCAAAAAGCGTGGCCTTCTCCTCCTGCGCCTCCTCCTGTTCCATCACGTGTGCTGCTGCTGCTGCTGCTGGGTTAGCGTTGCCGGTCCCTGTTTATTGAACCTCTCATCTTTATTACATTTATGACTGCATGGCGGCAAAAAGCATTGCTATATCCGCACGCTTCTTGTCCTCATGCAAGGCCTGGGTTGTTGTGTCTCACAAAGCGTGGCCTTCTCCTCCTGCGCCTCCTCCTGTTCCATCGCGTCTGCTGCTGCTGGGTTAGCGTTGCCGCGTGGTCCCTGTTTATTGAACCACCTATCTTTATTACATTTATGACTGCATGGCGGTACAAAGCATGCTATCCGCACGCTTCTTGTCCTCATGCAAGGCCTGAGTTGTTGTGTCTTCTCCTCCTGCGCCTGCTCCTGTTCCATCACGTGTGCTGCTGCTGCTGGGTTAGTGTTACCGGTCCCTTTTCCTGGAACCTCTTCTCTGTATTACATGTATGACTGCATGGCGACAAAAAGCATGTTACCTGTGCAAAGAAACATGACATTTTCCACATTTAAAAGACAGTTTTTCCTTTGAAACTTTACAATCAATTTTCTCAAAAACTGTAAGCTCTTTTTCAAATATTTTTTTTCATCTTGTACCCACTCCCAAGGTGCACATACCCTGTAAATTTGGGGTATGTAGCATGTAAGGAAGCTTTACAAAGCACGAAAGTTCGGGTCCCCATTGACTTCCATTATGTTCGGAGTTCGGCGCGAACACCCGAATATCGCGGCGATGTTCGGCGAACGTTCGCGAACCCGAACATCTAGGTGTTCGCCCAACACTATCAAGAGCGACACATGAAAGGTTCTCCCCACCTTTAGAGAATGCGGTAACCTGACTCTGTAAGTAACACGATTAACCCTTTCGGAAATTGGATATGGTCCAATATACCTGGGCCCCAGTTTCACGGATGGCTCTCTCAGAGCTATATGACGAGTTGATACCCAAACTTAGTCTCCTGGTTTAAACTCCCACTCCGCAGATCGTCTCTTATCTGCCTGCCTCTTCTGTATGCAAAAAGTCTTTTTTGAATTTTCTCTGACATTAGCCCAAATCCTTTTAAAAGATCCCTGCCACTCCTCCAGAACAGGGAACGGAGAGGTTCTCACCGGTAAGGGAGAACATTTGGGAGACTTCCCATTGACTATTTGAAAAGGCGCATATCCAGAGGACTCATTCCTTAGATTGTTATGTGCGAACTCTGCGAATGGTAGAAACTCCGCCCACTGGTGTTGGGCGTCCGCCACATAACATCTCAGGAACTGCTCCAAGGACTGATTGGTCCTTTCCGTCTGACCGTTGGTAGCCTGATGAAAAAGACAATGACATACCCATCCCTTTACAGAAGGTACAATTACAAGGAAGGAGAGTGTTCCAGAAATCGCCGGCACCCAACAGGCTGCTGCACAGTACCTGGATTCCAAAGCTGGACTTGGTGCTCACAGCATAGACATCAATACTAGTAGTTAGAAGAAGGAACAGCGCTGGGCACTCAAGTTGATGCTTAAAGGGAAGGTTCAGGGTGGCTCTTAAAAAAATAAAAATGCCCATCCACTTACCTGGGGCTTCCTCCAGCCGTGGGCAGCCAGGATGTACCCTCGGCGCCGCTCCGCAGGCTCCCGGTCCCCTCCGGTTGCCGACCCGACCTGGCCAGGCCGGCTGCCAGGTCGGGCTCTTCTGCGTTTCAAAATGCGCCTCACGGGGGCGCGCTGACGTCATCGGACGTCCTCCGGGCTGTACTGCGCAGGCGCAGAACTACTGAGCCTGCGCAGTACAGCCCGGAGGACGTCCGATGACGTCAGCGCGCCCCCGTGAGGCGCATTTTGAAATGACCTGGCAGCCGGCCTGGCCAGGTCGGGTCGGACACCGGAGGGGACCGGGAGCCTGCGGAGCGGCGCCGAGGGCACGTCCTGGCTGCCCACGGCTGGAGGAAGCCCCAGGTAAGTGGATGGGCATTTTTATTTTTTTAAGAGCCACCCTGAACCTTCCCTTTAAGGTTTATTTACCACAGGTACAAACAGACATTGCAGGCAGAGGGAGAAAAAAGAGGTCTAACAGCCGTTTCACGAGCCTATAGCTCGCTTCCTCAGAGACCTCGTGAAACGGCTGTTAGACCTCTTTTTTCTCCCTCTGCCTGCAATGTCTGTTTGTACCTGTGGTAAATAAACCTTAAGCATCAACTTGAGTGCCCAGCGCTGTTCCTTCTTCTAACTACAACCCTTTACAGAAGGCCCGCCAGAATCTCGAGACAAATTGGACCCCTCTGTCCGAGACGACATTTTCTGGAATGCCGTGCAATTTAAAGATGTTTTAAACAAAAAGATCTGCGAATTTTTGAGCAGTAGGGAAACCACTCAAAGACACAAAATGGGTCATCTTACTGAATCTGTCTGTGACTACCCATATGACAGTCTTTCCATTGGAAACCGGAAGTTCTCCCACAAAGTCCATGGGAATGTGCATCCATGGCTCCTGAGGGGAGGGCAGAGACTGTAAAGTTCCGACTGGGGCTAGTCGGGAGGGTTTGCTCCTAGCACAGACGGCACAAGCTTTAACAAATTCCCTGCAATCGGGTTGTAATGATGGCCACCAGACAGATCTACACAACAACTCCTGGGTTCTGGTAATGCCAGGATGTCCGGCATTCTTATGTCCATGAAACAATTGCAGAACTTTGTGACGCAATTGACAGGGAACATACAGAACCCCTTCTGGTTTCCCTTCTGGGACTTCAAATTGAAAAGGACTTAGAAGGCTAGCAAGATCTTCTACTATTTCAGTGGCTGCCAGGATGATCTCTTTTGACAGAATACTCTCTGGAGACGGAGATGTTTCTGGCTCAAAATAACAGGAAAAGGCGTCTGCTTTAGTGTTCTTACTCCCTGGTGTAAATGTTATAAAATTAAAACGGGAGAAAAAGAGAGCCCATCTAGCCTGTCTAGGGGTGAGTCTTTTAGCTTTTTTCAATATACTGTAAATTTGTATGATCCGTGTACACAGTTAGTACATGCTCAGCCCCCTCCAACCAGTGGCGCCACTCCTCAAAAGCGAGCTTGATGGCCAACAATTCGCTGTTTCCAACATCATAATTTTTCTGGGCAGGAGATAATTTTTTAGAAGAAAAAGCACAGGGATGAAGCTTGTTTTGAAGTCCTGAATGCTGAGACAATACTGCTCCCACTCCAACCTCCGAGGCATCCACCTCCACTATGAATGGATAAGCAACATCTACATGATGTAATATAGGAGCAGAACAGAATGCCTCTTTCAGAGAGGAAAAAGCTGCACATGCTTCTTCTTACCAATGAGAGGCATCAGCCCCTTTTTTAGTAAAATTAGTAAGCAGAGTCACCACAGAAGAGAACCCCTTGATAAATCTCCTATAATAGTTTGCGAATCCCAAGAATCTCTGCAGTGCTTTAAGCCCAGATGGTTGTGGCCAATCCCTTACAGCAGAGACCTTCTTGGGATCCATGGACAACCCTGTTGTGGAGATAATGTATCCAAGAAAGGCAATCTCCTTTACTCCGAAAACATATTTTTCTAACTTTGCAAATAACCGATTCTCCCTGAGTTTTTGTAGCACATACTTAACATGTTGACAATGTTCAGTGATATTTTTAGAAAATATCAAGATGTCATCTAAATATACGATTACGAAGTGACCCAGTACCTCCCTGAAAATCTCGTTAGCGAACTCCTGAAAGACTGCAGGAGCGTTACACAACCCAAAAGGCATCACCAAGTACTCGTAATGCCCCTTGGGAGTGTTGAACGCCGTCTTCCACACGTCTTCTTATCTAATACGGATTAGATTGTAGGCCCCCCTCAGATCTAACTTAGTGAATACAGAAGCCTCGGAAACTTGTGTGAACAGACCATCGATCAACGGCAGTGGATAACGATTCTTAATCGTGATCTTATTTAGACCCCTGTAGTCAATACAGGGGCGCAAACCTCAGTCTTTTTTCTGAACAAAAAAGAATCCCGCCCCCGCAGGAGATCTCGAAGGGCGGATGAAACCCTTCTGTAAATTTTCCTGAATGTATTTATCCATGGCCAATTTTTCCGGGGGAGAGAGATTATATAGGTGGCGAGGCGTAGCTAGGTACTGAAGCCCCCTTGGACAAAGAAAGTTTTTGCGCCCCCAATAGACTCTTATGACGCGCAATAGAGCCAAATGTACATGAAGTTGCAATGCAGCAGAGAGGAAGATTCTGAAATGCAAACAAATGTTGCTGAACTATGAGGTCATAACATTGAACTGTGCTCACAATCTAATCCTACCATAGTCATAGTCTAACCTCCTACTATATTACTATTATCTATTTATATAGCACTGACATCTTCTGCAGCACTTTACAGAGTACATAGTCATGTCACTGACTGTCCTCAGAGGAGCTCACACTCTAATCCTACCATAGTCATAGTGTAATGTCCCACCATATTATTATTATGTATTTATATAGCACTGACATCTTCTGCAGCACATTACAGAGTACATAGTCATGTCAATGACTGATCTCAGAGGAGCTCACAATCTAATCCTACCATAGTCATAGTGTAATGTCCTACCATATTATTATTATGTATTTATATAGCACTGACATCTTCTGCAGCACATTACAGAGTACATAGTCATGTCACTGACTGTCCTCAGAGGAGCTCACACTCTAATCCTACCATAGTCATAGTCTAATGTCCTACCATATTATTGTCATGTATTTATATAGCACTGACATCTTTTGCAGCACATTGCAGAGTACATAGTCATGTCACTGACTGTCCTCAGAGGAGCTCACAATCTAATCCTACCATAGTCATAGTCTAATGTCCTACCATATTATTATTATGTATTTATATAGCACTGACATCTTCTGCAGCACGTTACAGAGTACAAAGTCATGTCACTTACTGTCCCCAGAGGAGTTCACACTCTAACCCTACCATAGTCATAGTCTAATGTCCTACCATATTATTATTATGTATTTATATAGCACTGACATCTTCTGCAGCACAATACAGAACACATAGTCATGTCACTGACTGTCCTCAGAGGAGCTCACACTGTAATACTACAATAGTCATAGTCTAATGTCCTACCATATTATTATTATGTATTTATATAGCACTGACATCTTCTGCAGCACATTACAGAGTACATAGTCATGTCACTGACTGTCCTCAGAGGAGCTCACAATCTAATCCTACCATAGTCATAGTCTAACCTCCTACTATATTACTATTATCTATTTATATAGCACTGACATCTTCTGCAGCACTTTACAGAGTACATAGTCATGTCACTGATTGTCCTCAGAGGAGCTCACAATCTAATTCTACCATAGTCCTAGTCTAATGTCCTACCATATTATTATTATGCATTTATATAGCACCAGGGCTGTGGAGTCGGTACAAAAATCCACCGACTCCGACTCCTCAGTTTAGGATTCAACCAACTCCGACTCCTCTAATTTGCAGATTACAATCTTGTTGAATGAAAGTATGAAACATGTAATTCGTCTCTTAACTGCCAACGCTTAGGAATTTTAAAAGATAACTGAAGTGAGAAGGATATGTAGACATACATATGCCATATTTATTCCCTTTAGTCATAGACTAAAACTAGTCCTTAGTAAGAGTACTTGTAGAAGGTACAGACCGGAACAAAGAACATCTATCAGGCCCTAGGCAATGTAAGTGTGGGTACATGTAAGAATGATGTGCAGGTACTCTGCAGGGGAATGAGGAGATTCTTCCTCTATTACACATTCTTCATGAACAATCTGAACATGGATCAGGCCCTAGGCAATGTAAGTGTGGGTACAAGTAAGAGTGATGTGCAGGTACTCTGCAGGGGAATGAGGAGATTCTTCCTCTATTACACATTCTTCATGAACAATCTGAACATGGATCAGGCCCTAGGCAATGTAACTGTGGGTACAAGTAAGAGTGATGTGCAGGTACTCTGCAGGGGAATGAGGAGATTCTTCCTCTATTACACATTCTTCATGAACAATCTGAACATGGATCAGGCCCTAGGCAATGTAACTGTGGGTACATGTAAGAATGAGGTGCAGGTACTCTGCAGGGGAATGAGGAGGTTCTTCCTCTATTACACATTCTTCATGCACAATCTGAACAAGGTTTATGGGTGATAGACAACACCTCTGTGTTCAATGTGCACAGCATTCTCAGTGGATTCCCTGCAGCTCTGTGGAGAGTGCATATGTAGAGTATAGTACTACTGTGTAACAAAGTAAACCTGAGACAGATGAAATTAAAGTTTTATACATACCTGGGGCTTCCTCCAGCCCCCTTCAGGCTAATCAGTCCCTCGCTGTCCTCCTCCGCCACCCGGATCTTCTGCTATGAGTCCAGGTACTTGAGCCAGTCTGGCGTAGTGCGCATGCACACACTCCGCCGCCGGGAGCGTACTACACCTGCGCAGCACTGTTGCGCAGGTGCAGAACGCTCCTGGCTGTGGAAGCGGCATGCGGCTGGACTGTGCTGACTGGCTGAATTACCAGGACTCATAGCAGAAGATCCAGGTGGTGGAGGTGGACAGCGAGGGACTGATTAGCCTGAAGGGGGCTGGAAGAAGCCCCATTTATGTATAAAACTTTTATTTTCATCCTTCTCAGGTACCATTTAATTCGTAGTCACCAAACCAAATGTAAACAACATATCAAATTATTTGATTTCATGAGCAAAGAGAGTGCGTACATTTGCATAAATCAGAATCAACGCAGAATTATTTCCATCTCATTGACCATCTCTATTAGTGACACAGCTACACATCAGGCTTTATACTTACAGCATAGATGTTATTTAGTATATATAAGAGATTCCTGTGTACACATCATATATACAGTCACAATCATACGGGGACTGCTTTATTGAAGCAGCACAAGTAACTAATTTTGATTGGTTTATTTCATTTTTGTGCACTAAGCACAACTATTACTGTATGTATAAATTATTTATGATGACTATTATCTGAGAAATAGAACATTTTATCATATTTTCTATTTTAATTACAGTTTAAATTCATTAGGAGTCGGAGTTTGCATTTTCCCCCGACTCCGGCTTCAGGCACCCAAAATTGCCCCGACTCCGACTCCACAGCCCTGTATAGCACTGGCATCTTCTGCAGCACTCTACAGAGTACATAGATATGTCACTGACTGTCCTCAGAGGAGCTCACAATCTAATCCTACAATAGTCATAGTCTAAAGTCCTACCATATTATTGTCATGTATTTATATAGCACTGACATCTTCTGCCGCACTTTACAGAGTACATAGTGATGTCAATGACTGATCTCAGAGGAGCTCACAATCTAATCCTACCATAGACATAGTCTAATGTCCTACCATATTATTGTCATGTATTTATATAGCACTGACATCTTTTGCAGCACTTTACAGAGTACATAGTCATGTCACTGACTGTCCTCAGAGGAGCTCACACTCTAATCCTACCATAGTCATAGTCTAATGCCCCACCATATTATTATTATGTATTTATATAGCACTGACATCTTCTGCAGCACATTACAGAGTACATAGTCATGTCACTGACTGTCCTCAGAGGAGCTCACAATCTAATCCTACCATAGTCATAGTCTAATGCCCCACCATATTATTATTATGTATTTATATAGCACTGACATCTTCTGCAGCACATTACAGAGTACATAGTAATGTCACTGACTGTTCCCAGAGGAGCTCACAATCTAATCCTACCATAATCATAGTGTAATGTCCTACCATATTATTATTATGTATTTATATAGCACTGACATCTCCTGCAGCACATTACAGAGTACATAGTCATGTCACTGACTGTCCTCAGAGGAGCTCACACTCTAATCCTACCATAGTCATAGTGTAATGTCCTACCATATTATTATTATGTATTTATATAGCACTGACATCTTCTGCAGCACATTACATAGTACATAGTCATGTCACTGACTGTCCTCAGAGGAGCTCACAATCTAATCCTACCATAGTCATAGTCTAATGTCCTACCATATTATTATTATGTATTTATATAGCACTGACATCTTCTGCAGCACGTTACAGAGTACAAAGTCATGTCACTTACTGTCCCCAGAGGAGCTCACACTCTAATCCTACCATAGTCATAGTCTAATGTCCTACCATATTATTATTATGTATTTATATAGCACTGACATCTCCTGCAGCACATTACAGAGTACATAGTCATGTCACTGACTGTCCTCAGAGGAGCTCACACTCTAATCCTACCATAGTCATAGTGTAATGTCCTACCAAATTATTATTATGTATTTATACAGCACCGACATCTTCTGCAGCACATTACAGAGTACATAGTCATGTCACTGACTGTCCTCAGAGGAGCTCACAATCTAATCCTACCATAGTCATAGTCTAATGTCCTACCATATTATTATTATGTATTTATATAGCACTGACATCTCCTGCAGCACTTTACAGAGTACATAGTCATGTCACTGACTGTCCTCAGAGGAGATCACACTCTAATCCTACCATAGTCATAGTGTAATGTCCTACCATATTATTATTATGTATTTATATAGCACTGACATCTTCTGCAGCACATTACAGAGTACATAGTCATGTCACGGACTGTCCTCAGAGGAGCTCACAATCTAATCCTACCATAGTCATAGTGTAATGTCCTACCATATTATTATTATGTATTTATATAGCACTGACATCTTCTGCAGCACATTACAGAGTACATAGTAATGTCACTGACTGTCCTCAGAGGAGCTCACAATCTAATCCTACCATAGTCATAGTCTAATGTCCTACCATATTATTATTATGTATTTATATAGCACTGACATCTTCTGCAGCACGTTACAGAGTACATAGTCATGTCACTTACTGTCCCCAGAGGAGCTCACACTCTAATCCTACCATAGTCATAGTCTAATGTCCTACCATATTATTATTATGTATTTATATAGCACTGACATCTCCTGCAGCACATTACAGAGTACATAGTCATGTCACTGACTGTCCTCAGAGGAGCTCACACTCTAATCCTACCATAGTCATAGTGTAATGTCCTACCATATTATTATTATGTATTTATACAGCACCGACATCTTCTGCAGCACATTACAGAGTACATAGTCATGTCACTGACTGTCCTCAGAGGAGCTCACAATCTAATCCTACCATAGTCATAGTCTAATGTCCTACCATATTATTATTATGTATTTATATAGCACTGACATCTCCTGCAGCACTTTACAGAGTACATAGTCATGTCACTGACTGTCCTCAGAGGAGATCACACTCTAATCCTACCATAGTCATAGTGTAATGTCCTACCATATTATTATTATGTATTTATATAGCACTGACATCTTCTGCAGCACATTACAGAGTACATAGTCATGTCACGGACTGTCCTCAGAGGAGCTCACAATCTAATCCTACCATAGTCATAGTGTAATGTCCTACCATATTATTATTATGTATTTATATAGCACTGACATCTTCTGCAGCACATTACAGAGTACATAGTAATGTCACTGACTGTCCTCAGAGGAGCTCACACTCTAATCCTACCATAGTCATAGTCTAATGTCCTACCATATTATTATTATGTATTTATATAGCACTAACATCTCCTGCAGCACATTACAGAGTACATAGTCATGTCACTGACTGTCCTCAGAGGAGCTCACACTCTAATCCTACCATAGTCATAGTGTAATGTCCCACCATATTTTTATTATGTATTTCTATAGCACTGACATCTTCTGCAGCACATTACAGAGTACATAGTCATGTCAATGACTGATCTCAGAGGAGCTCACAATCTAATCCTACCATAGTCATAGTCTAATGTCCTACCATATTATTATTATGTATTTATATAGCACTGACATCTTCTGCAGCACATTACAGAGTACATAGTCATGTCACTGACTGTCCTCAGAGGAGCTCACACTCTAATCCTACCATAGTCATAGTCTAATGTCCTACCATATTATTATTATGTATTTATATAGCACTGACATCTCCTGCAGCACTTTACAGAGTACATAGTCATGTCACTGACTGTCCTCAGAGGAGATCACACTCTAATCCTACCATAGTCATAGTGTAATGTCCTACCATATTATTATTATGTATTTATATAGCACTGACATCTTCTGCAGCACATTACAGAGTACATAGTCATGTCACGGACTGTCCTCAGAGGAGCTCACAATCTAATCCTACCATAGTCATAGTGTAATGTCCTACCATATTATTATTATGTATTTATATAGCACTGACATCTTCTGCAGCACATTACAGAGTACATAGTAATGTCACTGACTGTCCTCAGAGGAGCTCACACTCTAATCCTACCATAGTCATAGTCTAATGTCCTACCATATTATTATTATGTATTTATATAGCACTAACATCTCCTGCAGCACATTACAGAGTACATAGTCATGTCACTGACTGTCCTCAGAGGAGCTCACACTCTAATCCTACCATAGTCATAGTGTAATGTCCCACCATATTATTATTATGTATTTCTATAGCACTGACATCTTCTGCAGCACATTACAGAGTACATAGTCATGTCAATGACTGATCTCAGAGGAGCTCACAATCTAATCCTACCATAGTCATAGTCTAATGTCCTACCATATTATTATTATGTATTTATATAGCACTGACATCTTCTGCAGCACATTACAGAGTACATAGTCATGTCACTGACTGTCCTCAGAGGAGCTCACACTCTAATCCTACCATAGTCATAGTCTAATGTCCTACCATATTATTATTATGTATTTATATAGCACTGACATCTCCTGCAGCACATTACAGAGTACATAGTCATGTCACTGACTGTCCTCAGAGGAGCTCACACTCTAATCCTACCATAGTCATAGTGTAATGTCCCACCATATTATTATTATGTATTTATATAGCACTGACATCTTCTGCAGCACATTACAGAGTACATAGTCATGTCAATGACTGATCTCAGAGGAGCTCACAATCTAATCCTACCATAGTCATAGTGTAATGTCCCACCATATTATTATTATGTATTTATATAGCACTGACATCTTCTGCAGCACATTACAGAGTACATAGTCATGTCAATGACTGATCTCAGAGGAGCTCACAATCTAATCCTACCATAGTCATAGTGTAATGTCCTACCATATTATTATTATGTATTTATATAGCACTGACATCTTCTGCAGCACATTACAGAGTACATAGTCATGTCACTGACTGTCCTCAGAGGAGCTCACACTCTAATCCTACCATAGTCATAGTCTAATGTCCTACCATATTATTGTCATGTATTTATATAGCACTGACATCTTTTGCAGCACATTACAGAGTACATAGTCATGTCACTGACTGTCCTCAGAGGAGCTCACACTCTAATCCTACCATAGTCATAGTCTAATGTCCTACCATATTATTGTCATGTATTTATATAGCACTGACATCTCCTGCAGCACATTACAGAGTACATAGTCATGTCACTGACTGTCCTCAGAGGAGCTCACAATCTAATCCTACCATAGTCATAGTGTAATGTCCCACCATATTATTATTATGTATTTATATAGCACTGACATCTTCTGCAGCACATTACAGAGTACATAGTCATGTCAATGACTGATCTCAGAGGAGCTCACAATCTAATCCCTACCATAATCCTATTCTAATTTCCTACCATAGTCTATGCCATTTCTATATATTTATTTTGGTGGGATCAGAATATTTTTTTGAATGTGTGAATAAACCAGATTGCCTTGAGGAAACCCACACAGATAAATAGATATTGCATGCAGCCTGAGATTCAAGCCAGGGACTGCAACTTTGCAAGGGTACAGGTACACATGGTGGCACTTGGGCTCCGGAGGAAGCTCATAGTATCATCCCACCTAACATTGTAGTAGTTCAGCCGACCTTACCGTCTGCTAACTCTATGCTTGGATTCAACGTCGCAAAATGGCCACTGCTAACTGGAACTGGAGACCGCATAGCCGCTGCTAACTCCAGCACCCAACCACTGCTAGATGGATTTCAGTGCTCAAATTACCTTGTCAGCATTACCATAGTCATTCTACAGTATGTCATGAACTAGTGCAGCACCCAAATGATAAGGCATGCTGTGCACCCTTTTCTAACTGTTTAGGCACACTGACAACATGCCACCTTCAAGCAATAAGTGTACATATATTGATGCCAAGATTATCAGCAATAATTTTGGCCACATGTTGTTGCCAAAAGATATGTGCACTGAAAGTACTGTGCTTTATCCAGCAAATAACAACCTGCTCCATGAGATAGATGGGAGGTGGCAGGAATGTGGGAAAGAGATGGACAAAGCTGTGAAGGTGAAGAGACAAAGGAGGGAGAGAAAGAGACAGAAAGAGAGAATTTGAAACACAATGAAAAAGGAGAGGAAAGATAAAAATCAATGGGGGAGGGAGAGTTAGATGACACACAAGAAGAAGCACAGCTGATATGGAGGAGGGGGGGGGGGGGGGAGAGTGAAAGGAGTTACATGTGCAGAGATCTGACCCACATAGTTAAAAAAATGTCTATGTCCCTCTGCTAGTGGGGGAGAAGGGGGCGATCGTTGACCAGCAATAACCACAGACCTGTGCTGGCCGGAGTACAGGCTGATAATCGCAGAGACACTAAACAGATCATGAGAGCTGACGATGAGCAGACACTGCTGCCCGCCCTTAAGACTGCTCCGGAACATCATTCTTTACCTGGGGGTGCCGGGCAGACTCAGAGGAGCTTTAACTGGTTAATTTCTTCTTGTCTCTGCATTTGTAGCAGAGACAAGTTGGATTTGGCTGCTGCTGGTTCGTTGGCTCAGCTCACTCTGAACTCCCGCTTCACAGACGAACCAGTGTCTCTGCCTTCCTGCCTCATCAGCTCGGCTCCTCCTCCTCACACCCCGCAGTGAATCATGGGGCTGGTTCTGCGCAGCGTTCCACTGGGGACTGACGTCAGTGAGCTCATAGGATGACCCCGGCCAGCGAGCAAGCCTAGCAAAGTACTTAGAGAAATGACAAAAAAAAAAGACGCACAGCAGGGCGCCCTTAGGGACCCAGCGCCCGGGGGCACATGTCCTACCCCGCCCACCCCTAGCTCCGCCCCTGCCAGCCAGCGAGCAAGCCTAGCAAAGTACTTAGAGAAATGACAAAAAAAAAAAAAAAGACGCACAGCAGGGCGCCCTTAGGGACCCAGCGCCCGGGGGCACATGTCCTACCCCACCCACCCCTAGTTCCGCCCCTAGGTGGCCCCTAGGAGGCATGGTTCCTGGTTTCAAATCTATTGGGCAGTCAAAAGGTCTATGAGGGGGTAATTGATCTGCTACCTGAGGACAAAAAACATCAGCATATTCTTGATATTGTGGAGGTACTCCTTCCACATGAACCTTAGTAGAACACAATGTTATACTCTGTAGACAGTGCTGGGAATAATAAGGAGACCAAGTAGTCAACTGCCCATCCCTCCAATCAAACTGAGAAGAATGTAACCGTAACCAGGGTAAACCTAATATCACCGTAGAGGTAGACATTTTTAAAACAAAGAACTGTATGATTTCCTTGTGCAGTGCTCCTACTTGAAGTGAGAGAGAAGATGTCTGGCACAGTGGGGACTTTCCTTGCAAAGGAGACTCATCAATTGCTGTAACGTAAAAATGTTTTTCTACAGGAAGTACAGAAATATTTAAACTTAAAGCAAAACTCAAATCTAAAAAGTTGGCACTCGACCCAGAGTCCACAAATGCTGTGGTAGGAAAGTTTCGCCCTTCCCAATTTATAGAGAAGGGCAATAAAATCTTTTCTTGTATTGGAGGTGAAACTAGATCGCTTAGGGTGGTACCCCCAACCACACCTAAGCTAGAGAGTTTCCCGACTTCCTACCCCAGTTTTGTGCAATGTGACCCCTTTCTCCGCAGTACATGCAGAGACCCTCTCTGCATCTTCTTGACCTTTCGGCCTCTGTGAGGCGCCTGTGGCCTAGCTGCATAGGCTCCTTAGATGGGTATCGCAAACACAGACAAAGTGTGACTGAAAAGCACTTCCTAATATACTGCCTGGAAGAGAAAACTCCACCCCAAGCAGCAACCAATCAGGGCAGGCTAAAAACGTCAGCTGACCTCCAGGTCAGCTGACACCAGGGCCGGATTTCCCATAAGGCACTGTAGGCACGTGCCTACAGGCGGAGCTATGTGTGAGAGGCGGGTCCTGTCCCCCAGGGAACAGCAGCTACATTACCCCCGCTACGATCAGATGCCTACATTTAGGGCCGCATGTAGCGATGTGAGGGCGCATTCCTCTTCACTACATGCAGAGCTGCTGGCCGCCCCATCTGCCTTCTCTCCCAGCCTGCGCTCCTGGTATGAGTGTCAGGCGCTGTCAGATATATGACAAGTGCCGGTGCTCCAACAATCTAACCTACCGGCAGAAGTGTGTGGCTGTGCTGCTGCTAGGCAACAGGAAGCCGGAAGCCAGGGTCTACAGTGGCGCCGGGTCTTCCTGTATAGTGCAGGCTGCAATGTTGCCAGTGCCTAGGAATGAGGAGGAGAGCGGCTCCAAATTCATCTGGACGGGCTGACAGGTCCAGGAGGAGGTCTGGTGCAGTCTCAGGGGAGGCAGCAGAAGTGAGTGCCGTTATTCTGGGTGCGCTGATATATTCAAAGTGGGAATGCTTTCGGTTTATCTGTGTGGTCTGCAGGTCATGGATGATTGATCTGAGGAATTTACCCAGTCAGCGGCCAGCCTTTACAAAACAAGTCCTGAAGTAGAAAGTGGTCATTAGGGACATAACTTTAAAAAGGGAGAGCATTAGATATGAAGTCTGTCCTCTGTCTGCAGTGAGTGTGCATATAAAATGTGTGATTTTATTTTAGCAAGTGTGCATTTCTGTGTCTGTCTCTGTTGGAGTGTGTGTGTGTGTGTGTGTGTGTGTGTGTGTGTGTGTGTGCGCGTGCGTGCGTGTCTGTGTGTGTGTGTTCAAGTGTGTTTGCGTGTGCCTGTGTTCAATGGTGTATGTGTGCCTGCGTTCAAGTTTGTGCGTGTGGCTGTTTTTATATATGTGTTTGTGTGTGTGTGCCTGTGTTCAAGTGTGCATGTCTACGGGTGTGTGTGTTCAAGAGTGTGTGCTTGTGTTAAAGTATGTCGGCGTGTGTGTGCGTGTTCAAGTGTGTATGTCTGCGTGTTCAAGTGTGTGTGTCTGCGTGCGTGTTTGTGTGTGTGTGTGTATTTAAGTGTGGAATGTAGGGAGGGTAGCTCAGCACAGAGAAACAACTCTTTGAGGGTGAAGGGAGGGAAGTCCAGGGGATCACTAAACTGACGGGGATGTTGGGGGGGTGGGTGGGGGGTCCCTACCTAATGCCAGTAAATGCCATCAGGAGTTTACTGTCTAATTCCTGTATCATATCACTGACCTCAGGAGCTCACATCCTAATCATTGTCTCATGTAAGGCCTGAGCGACATAATGGAGCAAGGGGCTCTTGGGACTTTGTGGCCACACAAAATACAGGTTGTGACATTGCTTGTGTAATTGCATAGGTTCTTATGCACTTGGTTTTCTGTGGTACTGCTCTTTCCCTCCTTTCTTTCAGGGGCCGGCTGGTGATATCTGAAGCTGTCAGGTATCTGGGCAAAGAGCACCTGGAGATATTCCTGATTGGCAGCTGTCAGAAGGAGTGGGGTTATCGGCAGCCAATGAACTTTGAGCTCCTGTCACAGATCAGTGTGGGATGTCATTCTCTCCTCAGTGTCTGTCAGGACAAGCTGCGATCCAGACGTGCTGTCTTTTCTCCTGCAGATTTCTTTATTTGAGCCTTGTTAGTTTACTTCATTTATTTCATTTCTTTAAATTACTTATTCTTTTATATTTAACCTCCATCCCACCTGCTGGATTTATCTTTTTGAGGACTTATAACTTTTTACTCATGGATCAGACTCTGATTAGGCTGGCTGCTGTTGCCAGATCGGAAGGGGGCGAGGAGCTTCTGAAAAGAATTTTGGATGCCATTGCCCCCGCTGAATCATCTACCCCAGCTCTCCTGCCTCTGCCTTTGGACTCTACTATGTCTCCCCAGCAGCCTCTTGCTGCTCCTGCCCCGACCAGCCTGTTACCTGCCTTGCCGGCTGTTGTGCGGCCGCCTACGCCTTCTATGGGCCGCTCCAGGAAGGATCGTCACGCCCAGGATCTCCAATCTGCTGCCGGAGCGGGCGCCGGGTACCCGGAGGCGCCGCCGGCGAAGAGGGCTAAGAAGCCAAGGAGGCCCTATTCTCCCGACGTGCGGGGAGCGAATTCCAGGAGCACCGTGCCCACAGGAAGTAGCCGCAAGAGTAAGGGCGGAAGTGGGCGCGGTCAGGTGACCGGCGGGCGCCATCTTGCCGCGGATCTGAGGTCTGTTTGCGCTCCAGCGCTTTCTTCCGCCCCCTCTTCTCAGCCAGCCGCCTCCTTTTCACAGTCTGCCCCCGCACAGTGCCCACAGCAGCCCAGCTCTCCCACAATCCAGCCAGCATTCTCTTCTGCGGGCACAACTGCGGGCATCCAAGCGGCTCCTGTGTCTTGGGCCCCACCGACTCTCCCCCTCCCTGTGGATGCTCCCAGCACTTCTTCCAGCACCTCCCCACCTCTCATCACAGCTGCTGACATGCCAACTCCGGACCAGCTTGCACAGCAGCACCTTTCTGGAGTCCTCAACGGGAGTTCTTTTGGGGCCGCCTGCCAATCAGGGGCCCCCTCCACCACATACAGCCGGGTTCAAGGATTTCTCCCAGCATCTGGAGCCAGGTCTGCTGGCACAGTGATCCAGGACGGACGTCTTCCTGCTGCTACAGGAGAGGCTGTCGCTGGCGTCAGGGATTCCAGTTCCTCCGATGAGGAGACATCTCTTCCTAGACACGGTGAGAGCAGGGGTGAACGCATGGAGGGTTTGTTTGATAGATTGAATGTTGTAGTGGATTGTTTAAAACAGGTGATCGAGAGATTGCCCACTGCTAATACTGTTCCTACTAGTTCTGCTTCACCTGCTGCTGTCTGGGTACCCCCAGGCAATCAAATGGTTAACCCTGCCCCTTTGCCTTTAAATTTTCCTTCATCGCTAGAGACTGGTAACACTCCCCCTCCTGTTATTAGGTCTGGCGTTTCAGAGCTTTTGTATAAGGAGGCTTTACCCTGTGTTTCTTCTCCACTCGGTTATCATTTACCTCTTGCGGTGAAGGAAAAGATCTGGCGGGGTGAGCACGTGGATTTGCTTTCTTTACTTCCTTTTAGTAAAGACTATTTGCAGAAGGATAAAAAGGAGGAGGAGGACAGGCGTAGGCCTGTAACTAGGTCATTTAATAACTGGCTTCAAGCATTCTTAATTCTCGCCAGTGTTATAGTTGAAAAGCAGCCGGAGCTTGCGGCAGGTTTATTCCAGCACATGGATACTGTTTTCGAGGCCCAACGGCAGTACGGAGGGATGGCGTGGTTTACTTATGATGACGCTTATCGTCAGAAGATGTCCATCTATCCCTCCCTGCGTTGGGGCTCGAAGGATGTCAGCCTATGGATCAGCATACTGTTACCACAGCGTGCGCAATCTCCTAAGTCTAACACGCAGAATTCTAGCAATGTAACATTTAAGAAAGGCTTCTGTCATGCCTTTAACGAGTCACAGTGCAAGTTTGCGGCTAACTGCCGATACAAGCACGAGTGTGTCAATTGCGGCGGCCTTCACCCGGCGGCGCGTTGCTATAAGAAAGTAGCAGCTACTGTGCAGGGCTCCACCAAGGAGTCCTTTCTGCGGAGCGCGGACGCCAGTGAAGCTCCTCGAGCTAATTCCATGGCTCGATCGCTTCCCAAACCGGGAGATCAGCACATTTCTGCTTAATGGCTTTGCGAACGGGTTTTATATTCCTCCATTTACGGGATCTGGTTGTTCCTGGGTTGAGAATCTTAAATCGGTAAAAAATTTGTCAGCCATTGTCCAATCTAAAATCGATAAGGAGATTGCAGCTGGCAGGGTTGCTGGTCCTTTTTCCTCGCCACCGTTTACGGATTTTAGATTGTCACCCTTGGGAATTGTGCCGAAGAAAGACCCAGGTGAATGGCGCCTTATCCATCACTTATCTTTTCCCAAGGGTGACTCTCTAAACGATTCCATTGAAACGCATTTACGATCTGTCTCTTATTTATCCTTCGATCAGGCTGTATCGGTGATCCGTGGTTTCGGCAAAGGCGCATTACTAGCCAAAACAGATATTAAATCGGCGTTTCGTTTGCTACCGATTTGGCCGGGTGGTTTCAATTCCCTCGGTTTTCAATTTAATGGCCTTTTTTATTTCGACATGTGCCTCCCCATGGGCTGTACCCTGTCCTGTTTTTATTTTGAAATTTTTGCAACGTTCCTCGAGTGGGTAGTTCAGCAAGTATGTCGTTCCGGCACGGCGTTACACTATCTTGATGATTTTTTATTCGTCGGGTCCCCCGGTTCTGATGAGGCTTTTAACTTATTTTTAACTTTTCACGACATAGCAGAGAAATTTGGCGTTCCGGTTGCGGAAGAGAAATCGGTTTTACCGACCACGGAATTGATTTTTCTAGGAATTACAATCGACACAGTTTTAATGGAATATCGTTTACCCCCTGAAAAAATTTTGGTTTTAAAGTCGTTGCTGAACTACCTTTTAGGCAAGTCAAAAGCGACAGTCAAGGAGCTGCAAGAACTCCTTGGCCGTCTAGCTTTCGCAAGCCGCATTATGCCCATGGGGAGAGTATTCTCGCGGCGCACGGCGCGATTGCTGTCGGGTTTAAAAAATCCTTCTTGGCACGTTCGCTTGACCAGAGACGTGAAGGAAGATCTGCTGGTGTGGCATAGCTTCCTGATCAACTATAACGGAAGGTCAATGTGGCAGGAGGAGTTTATAAAAGACGATCAGATGGATTTATTTACCGATGCAGCTGGATCGATCGGGTATGGTGCTTATTGGAAGGGTCACTGGAGTGCTGAGCAGTGGCCAGTGTCATGGATTGAGCAAGGATATGTTAAAAACATCGTTCTTTTGGAGCTTTTTCCTGTATTGGTGGCATTGTCGATTTGGGGTAGATCTTTCGCAAACAAGCGGATTCTGCTCCAATCGGACAATAAGGGAGTGGTCTATGCAGTTAATTGCCTTACATCTAAATCCCTTCCTGTTTTGCATATTCTTAGGCAATTAGTCCTGCTCTGTCTTAACTTTAATGTGTGGTTGAAAGCTGTACATTTACCCGGTAAGTCAAATCTGATGGCCGATGCTTTATCCCGGCAGCAGCTCTCCACATTCAGGGCATTGGCGCCGTCGGCGGACGAAGAAGGAATACCTTGCCCGGCGCACTTATGGACCTTGATTGGGACTTAATAACAGCTTCTGTTCGTAAATCACTGTCTGCAAAAACATGGGCTGATTATTCAGCTGCATGGCAGGACTGGTGCAGTTACGCTGGGCTGTTTCGAAAGTCGCCTTTCGCTGATGAAGTAGAGTTGGTTTTGTCTTATGTTTGTTCCAAAGTGTCTTTAGGGGCCTCAATCCCATCGTTACAGCGTAAGCTTTGTGGTATCTCCTTTTTCAGGAAGCTTCATCATTCGCCCCCGTGCACGGACTACTGTCTAGTGAAGCAGATGATGAAGGGCTTCCGTTCGGGTCTTTCAGTGCCGGATGGTAGGCGTCCGATTTCCTTTGAGCTTTTAGGCGACTTGTTACTTATTCTTCCTTTAATTTGCTCTTCTGAATACGAAGTCCGTCTGTTTCGAGCGGCTTTTTCTTTAGCCTTTTTCGGAGCCCTGCGCATCTCAGAATTGGTTGCAAAAGCCAAATCTGAGCATTCCGGTCTTCGCCCCCAGGATGTATCGTTATCGAATACGGCGGTTCAAATTTTTATCAAAAAGTCTAAAACGGATAGGGCCGGTCGGGGGGTTTGGCTTACACTTTTTAAATTAGAGGGTTCCTCGTCGTGCCCAGTGCGCTTGGTCAGCGAGTTTTCCAGTATCCGTTCGTCGTCTCCTTCTTTTCTTTCCCATGCCGACGGGTCGGCGCTTTCTATTTTTCAGTTTCGAGCTATATTAGGCAAATGTATGAATACGCTGGGATTGCAGGCTTTTAAATTCTCAAGCCACTCATTCCGAATTGGGGCAGCCACAGAAGCTGCGAGACTAGGATTGTCGGAATCTACAATTAAAAAGATAGGCAGATGGGAGTCCCATAGGTATAGGTTATATGTTCGCCCTTCTTTGGTTGTATAAAATAACTTGTTTTCTTTCCTAGGTCTGAAGCAGGTGGTGTGGATTATCGGCCACTCTTTTATCTTTTGGGCAAGACGAAGGGCTAAGGAGAGGCCTTATACGGACAACCTGGACTTAGACTGTGACTCTTTCCAGATATACTGGAAGGGTTGTAGGGGTATGAGGTGGGAAGCTCTGTTGCCCAAACTAGTTTGTCTTGTAGATGAATGGCCGGTTCCTGACATCTTAATAATCCATTTAGGGGGAAACGACCTGGGAAAAGTCAAAACTTTAAACCTTCTGGCTAGGATGCGTCGGGATTTTCTGCAGATTCGCGCTATTTTTCCGAACACGGTTTTGGTTTTTTCCGAAATTGTCCCTCGCTTGTTATGGTACGTCTCACCCAACAAGCGCTTCTTCGACAAAATTAGGAAGCGGGTGAATTGGGCCATGTGTAAATTTCTCTCTTCGGTCGGAGGTTTTTCCTACAGACACATTGACTTGGAGGGGGGGGTCCGGGGTTTGTATAGGATGGACTTAGTCCACTTGTCCCCAATTGGTGTTGACATTTTTAATATGGAGCTTCAGAATATGGTTGAGAAGGCCGTGGGCTGGGGTGCCAGGCTATAGCCTGGCGGGTGGCGGTAAAAGTTGCCCACGGTGGTGGGCGGGCTAAGTACTTTAGAAGTTGTTCGACTATGATGTGTGTTTGGATATGATTAACTTTGGATTATTTATGTTTTTTACAGTTTTAATAAAGTTAAGGTTGAATTAATATTTAAAGTATTTCATTGAATAAAAGTATCGAACAACTTTAATTTGAAAACCGCAATAAACAACGCCTTACGGCCAATTTTTATCCACTAAGTTGGTGTGTTTAGTTTTATATTAATATTTATTTTGGGTATGTGCCTCTTAAGTCCCATGTAAGGCCTGAGCGACATAATGGAGAAAGGGGCTCTTGGGACTTTGTGGCCACACAAAATACAGGTTGTGACATTGCTTGTGTAATTGCATAGGTTCTTATGCACTTGGTTTTCTGTGGTACTGCTCTTTCCCTCCTTTCTTTCAGGGGCCGGCTGGTGATATCTGAAGCTGTCAGGTATCTGGGCAAAGAGCACCTGGAGATATTCCTGATTGGCAGCTGTCAGAAGGAGTGGGGTTATCGGCAGCCAATGAACTTTGAGCTCCTGTCACAGATCAGTGTGGGATGTCATTCTCTCCTCAGTGTCTGTCAGGACAAGCTGCGATCCCCCTCCCACCCTCCCTCTTCTTGGACTTTCTGGACTGTCGTAGGCTATTGCCTTTATTGGCGGTAAAAGTTGCCCACGGTGGTGGGCGGGCTAAGTACTTTAGAAGTTGTTCGACTATGATGTGTGTTTGGATATGATTAACTTTGGATTATTTATGTTTTTTACAGTTTTAATAAAGTTAAGGTTGAATTAATATTTAAAGTATTTCATTGAATAAAAGTATCGAACAACTTTAATTTGAAAACCGCAATAAACAACGCCTTACGGCCAATTTTTAGCCACTAAGTTGGTGTGTTTAGTTTTATATTAATATTTATTTTGGGTATGTGCCTCTTAAGTCCCATGTCACTGAGGATGATATGAGACAGTGATTAGAGTGTTAGATTCTAAGGACAGTTACTGACATGAGGCAGTGATTAGAGTTCAAAATAAATTTACTTGGAGGTGTGGCCTGATTTAAGGGTGGAGTTAATGGCGCCAGAACGCCTGTGCCTACAGGCTCCAGAGTTGTAAATCCGGCCCTGGCTGACACGCTTTCTAGAAGTATAAAGGCGTGCCTGGAGCGCGCGCGCACCCCCTAGAGGCAAGATGACAGAACCCTGATGTGCAGCGCGGTGTGCCTGGAGAATCTTACGCGGCGGATGCGGACAAATTTCCGCATTCCGCATGGGAAAATCCACCTGCCGGAACGGATGCAACCATATTTCCGCAATCCGTCCGGCGGCGTGGAATTTTCGTTACACTCATCTTCCGCAGCCACCAGCGCTACTCCAAGCATCACATCCGCTACATTTGACACTTTGCAGGAGTTATTTGGTGGGGAATTTACTTATTCACAGCCATTATTGTTTCAACAAGATGAAGGCGCTAAGCATGTTACACCACCTCAAATGTCTGTGTTAGACGACACTATGGACGTAGCGTGTGAGGAGGAGGATGAAGTACCTGTTGTTGGTGCAGTTTTGGGGGTGTCTGATACAAGCGAAGCTGGGGAGGATGATGATGATGATGATGATGATGCCATGGATTCCACGTGGGATCCTAATAGACAAGATGACCAAGGGGACAGTTCAGTGGGGGAGTCAGAAAGGAGTAGGAGGAGACGAGTTGCTGAAAGAAGCAGGGGGAGCTCGTCATCAGAAACAGCTGATGGCAGTGTCCGTAGAGTTGAGCTGAAATTTTCGTAATTTCGCGTTACTATAATTACGCATGCGAAATTTGCGATTCCGATGCGAAATTACGGTAGCGTAATTGCCATTAAAATCGTAATTGAAAATACCGTAAGCGTAATTTTTAACGCGTAATTTCGCGTTTCGTTCATACCGTAATTTCGCATTAAACCATACCGTAATTTCGCGTTAAGCCATAACGCTCCCGTATAATATAAAAAAGCCGCCGACTTTAAGGGTTAATAGCAAAGCCCCCTTAAATGCTAAGAGCCTCAAATTTGGCGCATATATTAGGGAGATCAGAAGGAATAAGAGGAAACATTTTTTTTTCAAAAAGACCTTATCGTTTTTCAGAAAATCGATGTTAAAGTTTCAAAGGAAAAATGTATACATTTAAAAACCCGCCGACTTTAACGGTTAATAGCAAAGTCTGCTTAAAGTTTAGGAACACCAAATTCCCAGGGTATATTAAGGGGATCAGTGGGAATAAGAGGAAAACATTTTTTTTCAAAAAGACCTTATAGTTTTTGAGAAAATCGATTTTTAAGTTTCAAGGGGAAAAATGTCTTTCAAATGCGGAAAATGTCAGTTTTTTTTGCACAGGTAACAATAGTGTATACTCATTTCTCCTGGGAGGGGGGGGGTGGGCATCTGGGGGACCCCTTTTTAAAGGGGACTCCCAGATGCCACCATGAAACCCCCCCCCCCCAGGAAATCGCGGCCTCCACCTCCACCGCCCATCGGAGGTGGAGAAGAGCCCCTTGTCCTTGGATTGGACAAGGGCTCGGAGGGGGAGGGGAAAGCTTGGCTGCCCCTTCCCTTCCGAGACCCCCCAATCCATGGACCATGCGGGCTGGTATAGTCAGGGTGCGGAGCCCCACGCGGCCGGTGCTCCGCATTCTGGCTATCCCAGCCTGCATGGGGGACAAGGGGTTAAAGAGGTCTGGGAGGGGGGACCCCACGTCGTTTTTTTTTATATTTCCCACACTCAGAACGAAGTAAGTAAAACTCTTCCCACTTGGGGGAATCTATGAAAATAATACACTATTGTTACCGTATTTTTCGGACTATAAGACGCTCCGGACTATAAGACGCACCCAGGTTTAGAGGGCAAAATCCAAGGAAAAAAATAAAATGCTAAACCTGCTGCGTCCATGGTGCAGGGGCGTATTATGGACCTTTCCCCCCACAATGATTATGTCCTCCTTGTGCCTTACTTGTACCTCTAGTGTCCCCTGTGTTTTCCTCTGTCCCCTTTGTGTCTCTGGTGTCTTTCTGTGTCTTCTGACCCCCTTCCTCTATTATCCCAGTGTCTGCTATCCCTGTGTCTTCCGTGACCCAGTGTCTGGTGTCTCCCTGTGTCCTGCCTGTCCTAGTATCTGCGTGTACTATGTGCAGCTGCAGCTTTCCTCTGCTGCTTTTATCGCCGAGCTGTCCCCGTCTGTAATACATACAGTTGTCCACACTGTCCCCCTGTCTGTAATACATACATTTGTATGTCCCAGAATAAATACACACAATTGTCCACCCTGTCCCCGTCTGCAATACACACATTTGTCTGCGCTGTCCCAGAGTAAATACACACATCTGTCCGCCCTGTCTCCGTCTGCAATACACACATCTGTCCGCCCTGTCCCCGTCTGCAATACACACAATTGTCCGCGCTGTCCCCGAGTACATACATACATACATACAATTGTCCGCGCTGCACCCCCCCCCCCCCCCCCCGTACTGCCGCAGCTGTCTGGTAAGAACGTCCGCATAACTTTACCGATGACATAGACATCGTTCCTCATGCTGTCCCCGCTTTCACCGCGCTGTCCCCGGGTACTGTCGCCAGGAAGTCCCACTCAACTTGGCAGAGAGATGTACCAATCAGGCAGGGGGCGCTGGCCCCAACCGCCAATCACGCTGCCCACTGCTCCGGGTTCCTCTCTTGATAGAAGAGACCACCTCTCCGTCATTGGGGTCAATCACTGTGCGCTCTGGGGGAGAAAAAGTGCGTCTTATAGTCCGAAAAATACGGTACCTGTGCAAAAAAAAACTGACATTTTCCGCATTTGAAAGACATTTTTTGAAACTTAAAAATCGATTTTCTCAAAAACTATAAGGTCTTTTTGAAAAAAAAAATTGTCCTCTTATTCCCACTGATCCCCTTACTATACCCTGGGAATTTGGTGTTCCTAAAGTTTAAGCAGGATTTGCTATTAACAGTTAAAGTCGGCGGGTTTTTAAATGTATACATTTTTCCTTTGAAACTTTAACATCGATTTTCTGAAAAACTATAAGGTCTTTTTGAAAAAAAAAAATTCCCTCTTATTCCTTCTGATCTCCTTAATATATGTTCCAAATTTGAGGCTCTTAGCATTTAAGGGGGCTTTGCTATTAACCCTTAAAGTCGGCGGCTACCTAACATTGATCCATGCGTCAACTTTTCCGCTTGGGAGCATGGCCATACGCATTAATTTCGTAATACCCACTGTAATGCGAAAATTACGCGAAAATTACGCTTACGCGAAATTTCACGAAATCCTTCTTCATTACGATTATGTACTTACGGCCATAATCGTAATTACACTAATTACGCGAAATTTCGCGAAATTGTAATTACGTCATTACGCTCATCTCTAAGTGTCTGTTGCCATGTATCGCCACCTATGGACAGCTAGCCAACATGCCCTTCTAGGTCAGCTGCTGACGCCATCAGAGTGCCATCACCTCAGGGATCAGCAGTGTGGAAATTATTTTGTGTGTCTGCCTCAGATGATTGCAATGCCATCTGTTCTCTCTGCCACCAAAAATTGAGCCGTGGAAAGGCCAAAACCCATGTAGGGACAACTGCCTTACGAAGGCACATGGAGAAAAAGCACAAACAGAAATGGGAAGACCTCCTGAGGGAAAGCAGCACACAAAAGCAAAGCCACCCTCCTTCTCCTCTTCCTCCTCCTTCAGGTGCATCATCCTCAGCCACTTTCTCCCTTGCACATTCACAGCCACCCTCCTCCACTCCACCTCTCTCCTTGAGCAGTTCCTGCTCCTCTGCCCACAGCAGCAGCCAGGTGTCCGTGAAGGAAATCTTTGAGCAGAAGAAGCCAATGTCTGCCAGTCACCCCCTTTCCCAGTGTCTCACAGCTGGCTTGGCGGAACTGTTAGCTCACCAGCTGTTACCATACCAGCTAGTGAACTCTGAGGCCTTCTGAAAATTTATGGCCATTGGGAGACCACAGTGGAAGATACCAGGCCGCAATTATTTCACAAAAAAGGCGATACCCAAACTGTACCATGGAGTTGAATGGCAAGTGGTGTCATCTCTGGCACACAGCGTTGGGTCAAGGGTCCATCTGACCACAGATGCCTGCTCTGCCAAGCACAGTCAGAGCAGGTACATTACTTACACAGCCCATTGAGTCAACCTGGTGACTGCTGGCAAGCAGGGAGTACATGGCTGTACAGCGGACCTAGTTGTGACACCTCCATGGCTTTCAGGCAGGCCTGCTGCCACCCCCCTCTCCTTCTCCTCCTACTCCTCCTGCTACATCCTCTTCGCTGTCGTCCTCCTCCTCCACCTTGGCTGAGTGGCAGTTCAACTCTACTGGTGCTGCAATTACCTCTCCAGCTACACAGCCCCAGATCCCCAGGGCCTATGCTGCATGCCAGATACGACGGTGTCACGCCATCTTAGACATGTCTTGCCTCAGAGCGGAGAGTCACACTGGAGCATCTCTCCTGGCTGCTCTTAACAAACAAGTGGATCAGTGGGTGACACCACACCAACTGGTAACGTGGTGTGTGACAACGGCAGCAATCTCATTTCAGCTTTGAATTTGGGAAGGTTGTCTTGCCGGTGAGGCTCTTGATTTGCGATAGCCCAACTCGATGGAATTCAATGCTCCTGATGTTTAACCGCCTGCTACAACAGGAGAAAGCCATCAACCAGTATCTCTACAACTACAGTGAAAGGACATACTCTGGGGAGAGGGGGAAGTTCTGGCTGAAGTACTGGACATTCATGCGAAATGCCTGCAGGCTCATGCAGCCGTTTGAGGAGGTGACAAACATGGTGAGTCGCAGTGAAGACGCCCTCAGCAACTTGATTCCATATGCTTTCTTCCTGGAGTATGCTGTGTGTAGAATGTGGATCAAGCTGTGGAGGAGCAGGAACAGTTACAGCAACAGGAGGAAGAGTTGTGGGATCAATCCTCAGCAGATCCAGATGTTTCCTCAACACCTGCGGCAGCACAGAGGGGGGAGGAGGAAGAGCCATGTGGGGAAGAGGAGTCAGATGATGAGGAAGGGTTTTTTTTTGAGGAGGAGGAGGCAGAAGACCAACCGCAGCAGGTGTTGCAGGGGGCTTGTGCTGCTCAACTTTCCCGTGGTATTCTTCATGGCTGGGAGGAGGAGGAGAACTTAACTGACATCACTGAGGAAGAGCAAAAGGAGATGGATAGTACGTCTTCATCCAAATTTGTGCAGATGGTGGCTTTCATGCTGTCCAGCAGGGATGCTCGGATAGTACTTTTTAAAATCCGAATTGATCCGGTTTAGAATATCCAGATATTCGAATCCAGTTCGGATATCCAAAACCTACCTTTTAGATATCCGCGTAAATGCAGATATCCTAACGCATTATTCGCGGATATCCGACCTATTCGGATATCCGGTTAGACAAACCGGAAGTGCCTTTTAAAATGCTTTTTTTCTTGTATTTTGTAATTTGTATGTTTGTTTGTATGCTCTTTTTGAACCAGGTGGGCCTTCTAAGTGTGCAGCAGAAATTCCTTTTCTACTCTCCCCCCCAGTTTTGTCGCCAATCGGCCACTAGGTGGTGCTCACAATCACCCACAGCACACGTACATGCGCATGCTCATCTCTCTGAGCATCTGACATCACCACATGGAGCGCATTGCGCTTCATGAGTGGGACGCAGTGTGAGACGCGGCAAGATGGCCGCGATCGATGCGTCAATCCCGGGTTACGTCACATATTACGTGACAGTGCCCGATAGCTGGCGCAGGGCGGCAGTGAGGCCGCGATACATGCGTCATCACTACAGGGACCTGCTGTGACGCTATTTGTGACGCGACCAACCCACTGCCTGCGCACAGGTGAGACTACGTGGGTGATTGGAAGCCCTCCCATTTGAATAGGTAAGCGTTGCCTTGCCTCCTATTAGCCTCCTTGTGATAGGTTGGTTTGAATTAAAGGGTGGAACACCGCTGTGGTGATTGGTGAATGGGTGGTATGCACACTATAAGGCCCCACCTGTTGCGATATGGGGTGTTCGGTCTCGAGAAAGCCCTTATTTGGGGGCGAAACGGCCGTCGACTATACCTCCGCACCTCCTTGCTGCTGCAGTGACTGGATAAGTAACCTTGGTGTATTTCTATACTACGTTTTTATGCCATGACAAAGCCTTGTCTCTTTTTTTTAAAAGAAGATCATTAAAAGTTGTTTTTTATTGGATGAGTGCTCCTGGGATTGCTTTCTCTCTCTTGCTACTACTATATGAATTGTGCCCTAATACCGGATGTTGCACCTCCTACTGTGTATGGCTTATGACATAAATATCAGTGCTCTCGCCACAGTTTTTTCTTCTCCTGTTTTTGAATGAATTGACTGTTTTTTTCTCTATTGTGGCTGGAGGTGGCACTGCATGTATTCACATACAATATTTTTGTGAATTTTTTATAAGTGGGTTGGAAATGGCACATGCAGCATTAATGGAAGGAAGGAAAGACACAGCACCATTGTTTGAGAAAAAGATGGAGGTGTCTTGGGCGGCATTTAGCCTGCCGGTCCTTGAAAGGAAGTTGTTACGTGCTCTGGAAAAAGAAATAAGAAAGTATTGGACTATTATCTTCCTCAAACAATACATAGAGGTGCGGAGGGCCCCAAGGGGCATACGTATTATTAAAAAACTGGCCCAAGCTAGGGTCAGACAATCATCCAGAGTGAAGTGTGAGGAGCTAATGCAGGAGTTTACACTAAGGTTTCAAGATGTGGTATTGGAGGAGAACCAGCTTGATTATGAGGAGATTGAAGAGGAAATTGCCAAGCTGAAGGCTGCTATCGTCTCTAAGTCTGACGTGTCACATTTGGAAGCATGTTTAGAACGGTTTGAACAGCAGCTCCTGAACGTTCAAGAACAAGTAAAAAAAGAAAAAAACGACAAGTTCCTGAGGGATAAAATGGATTATCAGCTGAAACGAGTGTTTGATTGGCGGGGCGGGGAAGATGTGGGCTATCGCCCGAGAGGAGGAAAGTGGTACAATCCAAGGATTGTATAGAAACTGGAAAAGGACTCTACAATGGCAAAAGACCAATCATGTATAAAATAATGAGAAAAATATGTAAAAGTAATCCTCAGGGGGTCTCAATATATTCACTAGCATGCACCTTGTCAGCAAATTGAATAGCAAATTGTATAGAGAAAAACGGACTCTTGGGTGCACGCCAGAATATTTAATAGAAAAATTATTTTATACAAAAAAAACACATATAGATATACAAATAGTTAGAACACATACTACATAGACAAATTTAAAAAAGGACACTAAGGCCCTCAAAAGACCAAATCTCCCACAACCACATTGTAATCTTATGGAGGCTGCAGTCCTCCAAAAGGTATGAGCCAGGACACCTCAAGAGCAACTAGGGGATACGGAGCAACACTGGGTGCAAAATATGTGGATCCGTAGATATACAGTCCAATTCCTTATATAGCCATCATGAGGGAGCATCTAGCACAGAAGTGAAATTGATAAATTGATTGGACTCATTCGCAGTCCTAATAGACAAAAAAACCTCTTGGATGATGAAGATGCATTATATGTCAACCTCAAAACGCCTTGGAACATCAATGTATGGATTGGACTCAGTCGCAGTCCTCAGAGTCACATAGACTGTAGTATACTGTAGATCCGCTAGTGACAGGGAAAGGCATAAAGCGCAAACATCCAACAGATCAGCTGTAGCATAGCAAGGAAGGCCAAGCAAGCATGATTGAAATAGCTGTCACAGCTGTCTCCATTGTAGCGGTCTCATAAGTCTTAAGAATTCATATATGCAGAAGCTCATTCCTGCCCAGACAACAGCCACAAGCAATGGATAAATTGAAGCAGACAGCGAAGCTGGTGGTGCAAAGTTCAAAAATGCATAGTTACCACAATGCTGAGTTTGCGAATTAGATGGCAATCGAGAACCAGAATCCAAACTGAAGATAAAACTCCAAGTCCCAAGCTCCGGGTAGTCCTGGTGGATGGTTAAGGGTCATGGGGATTAGTGTTAGACGCTGGAGCATCTGACATGTTTCGCTGTCCGTCTGACAGCCTCTTCGGAGATTAGCGTCTATAGTTTGTAAGCGCCATGCCACGAGTGTTATAGGCGTCCAGCGAGAAGACGCCCATCTCCCTCCTGACTGCTGTGGCCAATAGAACGCGGCCCAGCAAGAGCGCCGAAACCCCGCCCACCACACGCCATGCAAAGCGGCGGAGGTGTGCGCGTCATGCGCTCCACAGTGGGACGCAAACAGGAAGCGTCCCACTGGCTAGAGGAGAGGGGCGCACTCGTCGGAAGCCCAAAGACCCCGGGAATGACACATATGTTTCAAAATTAGTACACTTACAGAGCATCACTGGGCTTGTGCTCAGATTAAAACTCAAAATCATCTATAATTCTATTGTGCAATATTATGCACCACTCCTATGTATATAGAAAATACACACACATTGTTGCTTAAAGGGTACGTGGATATAGCAGGGCAAGCCTGGCCCACACTATACAGCGGTACATACACACAACACTTAGGAAGATTCTGTATGGAATAGAAAGCCAAAAATAGTTCCTACACAAAATTGAGCACAGGAAGATAGATATAGCACATTCAATAATTTGAATGATGGTACCCTAAAAGGGGATAAAGTAAATGGTTATAAATGATAACCCTAAAGGGAATCAGGTTGGGCCAAAGAAAATGACAGAAAAGAAAGAAAAAAAAGAGAAGAAGACAACTAAGAAGAAAGGAAGAAAGACGCAGACAAAAATAAAAAAGAAAGAAAAAGAGAGGGGAGGGGAGGGCAGGGAGAGAATGAGAGCGGGTATGAGGGAGGAGGACAGGAGAAGAAAATTGATCTTAAGGTGAGGGAGAATATAAAGTCAGGACCAGAGAAGGCCTATTATACCGGGAGAAAAGCTCCATAGTGAACTGCATCATTGAGACCCCTCCCCCTGGTGGCATCTAGGGTAAAAATCCACCTCAGTTCCATTTGCAAGAGGATCCTGTCTATATTACCCCCTCTTTAATGTGGATGTACTCTATCCAAGCCCACAAAATGGACAGAACTCAAATCCCCTCCATGTGTCAGGTTGACATGTCTCGAAATAGGGGAATTAAAGTTGCACCCCCCAATGTCGCCAACATGTTCCTTGATACGTTCCTTGAACGCCCTGAAAGTTTTCCCAATATAGAAACTTCCACATCTGCATGTCAACAAATAGACAACTCAGGTGGTGTTACAGTTCACAAAATGCCTCAACTTCCAGGTGCGTCCATTGGGGAGTGCAACCTCACCCCCCACCTGTAAATATCTACAATATACACACCCACCACAACTATAAGTCCCCAGGACTGTGCAGTGCTTGAAGGCTGCTCTCGAACGGAAATGGCTAGTAGTCAGAGAATCTCCTAGAGTTTTAGACCGTTTGTAGGTCACTAGGGGTCTAGGCGGTACGAATTCCTGGACCGAAGGATCAGCGTTTCCTCGAGAGGGGATATAAGGATAAATGGTTAAAGAAGGCATATAAACGTGCCAAATCAACAGACAGACTAACGCTGTTGGGTCAATCAGATAGAAAGCAGAAAAAAATCGAGAAAAAAATCGAGGATGATAAGAAAGTACGCCTGATCACTAGATACTGTGATCAGGAGAATCAAATTTATAAAATTCTTAGCCGCCATTGGCACATACTTTGCGCTGATCCTTCGGTCCAGGAATTCGTACCGCCTAGACCCCTAGTGACCTACAAACGGTCTAAAACTCTAGGAGATTCTCTGACTACTAGCCATTTCCGTTCGAGAGCAGCCTTCAAGCACTGCACAGTCCTGGGGACTTATAGTTGTGGTGGGTGTGTATATTGTAGATATTTACAGGTGGGGGGTGAGGTTGCACTCCCCAATGGACGCACCTGGAAGTTGAGGCATTTTGTGAACTGTAACACCACCTGAGTTGTCTATTTGTTGACATGCAGATGTGGAAGTTTCTATATTGGGAAAACTTTCAGGGCGTTCAAGGAACGTATCAAGGAACATGTTGGCGACATTGGGGGGTGCAACTTTAAGTCCCCCATTTCGAGACATGTCAACCTGACACATGGAGGGGATTTGAGTTCTGTCCATTTTGTGGGCTTGGATAGAGTACATGCACATGAAAGAGGGGGTAATATAGACAGGATCCTCTTGCAAATGGAACTGAGGTGGATTTTTACCCTAGATGCCACCAGGGGGAGGGGTCTCAATGATGCAGTTCACTATGGAGCTTTTCTCCCGGTATAATAGGCCTTCTCTGGTCCTGACTTTATATTCTCCCTCACCTTAAGATCAATTTTCTTCTCCTGTCCTCCTCCCTCATACCCGCTCTCATTCTCTCCCTGCCCTCCCCTCCCCTCTCTTTTTCTTTCTTTTTTATTTTTGTCTGCGTCTTTCTTCCATTCTTCTTAGTTGTCTTCTTCTCTTTTTTTCTTTCTTTTCTGTCATTTTCTTTGGCCCAACCTGATTCCCTTTAGGGTTATCATTTATAACCATTTACTTTATCCCCTTTTAGGGTACCATCATTCAAATTATTGAATGTGCTATATCTATCTTCCTGTGCTCAATTTTGTGTAGGAACTATTTTTGGCTTTCTATTCCATACAGAATCTTCCTAAGTGTTGTGTGTATGTACCGCTGTATAGTGTGGGCCAGGCTTGCCCTGCTATATCCACGTACCCTTTAAGCAACAATGTGTGTGTATTTTCTATATACATAGGAGTGGTGCATAATATTGCACAATAGAATTATAGATGATTTTGAGTTTTAATCTGAGCACAAGCCCAGTGATGCTCTGTAAGTGTACTAATTTTGAAACATATGTGTCATTCCCGGGGTCTTTGGGCTTCCGACGAGTGCGCCCCTCTCCTCTAGCCAGTGGGACGCTTCCTGTTTGCATCCCACTGTGGAGCGCATGACGCGCACACCTCCGCCGCTTTGCATGGCGTGTGGTGGGCGGGGTTTCGGCGCTCTTGCTGGGCCGCGTTCTATTGGCCACAGCAGTCAGGAGGGAGATGGGCGTCTTCTCGCTGGACGCCTATAACACTCGTGGCATGGCGCTTACAAACTATAGACGCTAATCTCCGAAGAGGCTGTCAGACGGACAGCGAAACATGTCAGATGCTCCAGCGTCTAACACTAATCCCCACGACCCTTAACCATCCACCAGGACTACCCGGAGCTTGGGACTTGGAGTTTTATCTTCAGTTTGGATTCTGGTTCTCGATTGCCATCTAATTCGCAAACTCAGCATTGTGGTAACTATGCATTTTTGAACTTTGCACCACCAGCTTCGCTGTCTGCTTCAATTTATCCATTGCTTGTGGCTGTTGTCTGGGCAGGAATGAGCTTCTGCATATATGAATTCTTAAGACTTATGAGACCGCTACAATGGAGACAGCTGTGACAGCTATTTCAATCATGCTTGCTTGGCCTTCCTTGCTATGCTACAGCTGATCTGTTGGATGTTTGCGCTTTATGCCTTTCCCTGTCACTAGCAGATCTACAGTATACTACAGTCTATGTGACTCTGAGGACTGCGACTGAGTCCAATCCATACATTGATGTTCCAAGGCGTTTTGAGGTTGACATATAATGCATCTTCATCATCCAAGAGGTTTTTTTGTCTATTAGGACTGCGAATGAGTCCAATCAATTTATCAATTTCACTTCTGTGCTAGATGCTCCCTCATGATGGCTATATAAGGAATTGGACTGTATATCTACGGATCCACATATTTTGCACCCAGTGTTGCTCCGTATCCCCTAGTTGCTCTTGAGGTGTCCTGGCTCATACCTTTTGGAGGACTGCAGCCTCCATAAGATTACAATGTGGTTGTGGGAGATTTGGTCTTTTGAGGGCCTTAGTGTCCTTTTTTAAATTTGTCTATGTAGTATGTGTTCTAACTATTTGTATATCTATATGTGTTTTTTTTGTATAAAATAATTTTTCTATTAAATATTCTGGCGTGCACCCAAGAGTCAGTTTTTCTCTATACAATTTACAATCCAAGGATTCCCCCGAAACATCCACCCAGAGGCCCTCCTAGGGGCACCCCTAAAAATCCAAAAAATCCAAAAAACCCAAGGAACCCAAAAAACCCTAAGGATCCAGAAAATCCACAAAAGCATCCCAGGAAGCCAAATCCTGAATCAGGAGACAGCTCTCCCCAATCGGCATGGTATGGTAGTCCAACCACCAGCCCTGATGATAGATCAAATGGTTCTGATGAGGATTCCCCTTTGGGGGACGAAGACCCCCAAGGTGCAGTAGGAGGCGTAGGAGATCAAGTAGGAAAAGGAAAAGGCAAGGGCATCTTAAAAAAGAGCCAAATTACATGGGACCAGAAAGAGTTGAGACGATCACAGAGACGACACAACAACAGAGTTTAGACATTATCAATCTATCTGGACTACAATTGAATCAGTCTTGTGTGTCACTCCTTAAGAAGGGCTTACATTTCTGCCCAAGTGTGGAGTTCGATGAGGTGGAGTTCGAGATTGAATGGTTCAAAAATATACGCAAAATTGCATGTCATAGACATTTCGAATCACAAAAAAAGCTAGGTTTATATAAAGATCCCAAACCCCCAGAGAGAATCACGATTCCACTTATCTTGAGTGAGGAATTCAAGGCTGAGGAACAGCATTGGATTAGGGATATATGTGAAATTGAAGGGGGTAACAAAGAGGTGTGGTCCCAAAAAGGATTGGAGGTCCCGTCATATATAGGCACAAAGTCTAGGTTTAGCCCTCAACTCACCCCAGGGTCAGCATTGGAACTCTTTTACAACAGAGTTAGAGAGGATGTAAGAGCTTTAGTGTATCCCAAAGCACAACCGAACCTCACTGAAGAGGAAAATAAATCATTGAAGTGGCTGAAAAAACAAAATGAGGTGGTGATCAAACCTTCTGACAAGGGGGGCAACATTGTACTATGGCCTACCTCCATGTATGTTGATGAATGTATGAGCCAACTGGAAGATGGTGTAACTTACAGTAAACTTAGAGGGGATCCAACTGAGAAATATCTAAGTCAGCTAAAATTGATTTTGAGGAATGCTGTGGAGGAAGGAGTGATGAGCTGGACTTCCGCCAACAAGCTGATCCCCCTCAATCCTCGTAAGCCTATATGGTACTGTATACCAAAAATTCATAAAAATTCATCTTGTCCTCCAGGTCGGCCAATCTGTTCTGTAATTGGATCAGTCTTTGAAAATCTGTCACGTTTTTTGGATTTCAAACTACAGCCACTGGTTGAGGCACTGCCTTCTTTTATTCTCGACTCCACACAAGTGCTTAACAAACTTCAGGAAGTAGAATGGGAAGACCATTTTCAATTAGCAAGTGTTGATGTTACTTCACTATATAGTAGAATACGCCATGCAGACGGGCTGGAGGCAGTTCGGTATTTTTTACCGCTGCTTCAGGAGAGCCCAGAGGAGAACAGATTTGTCTTGTCTGGCCTGGAGGCGGTCCTGACCGGTAACTCCTTCGTCTTCGACGGCCGGTGGTACCATCAGGAGGTTGGCACTGCGATGGGGACTCCAGTAGCCCCCACCTATGCCAACCTCTTCATGGGGCGCTGGGAACTTGAACATATTTTTTCCGGGAGGGGGGGAGTTGCCGCTCGGGTCCGCCTCTGGGTCAGATATATAGACGACATTCTCATTATCTGGGCAGGTAAACAGAGTGAGTTTGATAGCTGGATATCGGTTCTAAACCTGAATGATGTGAACCTCCATTTAACCTCGAACTGGGGTGGAAACAGCATTGAATTTTTGGATCTGAAAATTGAAGTGGTCAATAATCAAATCACTACGACAACCTTTAGGAAAAGTACTGCCTCAGACATGGTCTTGCATGGAGAAAGTTTCCATCCTAAGCAATTAAAAAATAGTTTACCATACAGCCAAATGGTCCGGATGAAACGAAACAACTCAGACACATTGGAAGGAATCAAACAGATAACAGAAGTTAAAGACAGATTTGCTAGAAGAGGATATGAGGATGAAATATTGAGGAAGGCCTTGAATCGTATACACAGTGTTGAAAGGTCGACTCTATTGCAACCCAGTCAAAAAAAGAAAAGAAATGGCTTCTTCATGCACTTCTCACACTCACCAGTAGGAGACATTATTGCAGACTCCATAAGAAGAAATTGGAGTCTCTTACAGACTGATCCTCTATTAAGAGATAAATGCCAGGAATTTCCTTGCATATCGTACACAAGGTGTAAGAACTTACGTGATGAGCTTGTGCATAGTGAATTCAAGCTCCCTCAAAAAAGAACGTGGTTGAATCAGTCAAGGGTGGTGGGCAAGTATCCATGTGGCAAGTGCATTTATTGTAGATATGTGAAAAATGGCAAAGGTTTCATGCATATGAATAAATGGTACGGAAGCAAACATTTCTTTAACTGCCAGACAGAAATGGTAGTATATGCAATAGCATGCCCGTGTGAATTGATATATATTGGGAAAACCACGAGAGCCATAAAAGAAAGGTTTTCAGAACACTATAAATCCATTAAAAATGGGAGAGGAGCAAAGAAGTTGATTGACCATGTTAGGGAAAAGCATAATGCCAATGCAGACTGCCTCAGGTTTTTTGGAGTAGATAAAATAATATCAAATTCCAGGGGCGGGGTGGATCAAGACCGTCTACTTTTACAGATTGAAAGCAAGTGGATTATGAAGCTTCAAACAGAAGGCCCAATGGGCTTTAATGATAAACTGGACATGGCTATCTTTTTATAAGAAGTGGTACTATGATAAATTGGGTACTTGGTGGGGAATTATTCCCTCACCGAAGGTCCCCTGTTGAGTCCACCAGGGTGTTTATCAGGTTTTGCTCGCTCCTGAGAACCTATATAACTTGGTAGTTTGATTTGTTCTCCTTATATGATTGCTATGCTTATATGTCTGTAGGACAATGATAGTGGCCTGTGCAGGGGTCCAGTTCCTGGCCCTGAATCTTGGTCACAATTGAGTCCTTTCATGTACCATTTAGCCCATGCATATGTGTTCATTGCTATTGTAATGTTGGGGGTGAGTCTATGATATAGGAGACATTCCCCTGGAGTTGCATCCGGGGTGGGTCTCTGGTTTGAGACACCTCATATAGGGATTCATGATATATCATACATGTATAACATATTATTAGCATTGCTCCATAATCAGTTCGCTTGGTTTGATTGTCTGATTATTTTTAACATATGTTCTTTTTTTCTTGTATTTTGTAATTTGTATGTTTGTTTGTATGCTCTTTTTGAACCAGGTGGGCCTTCTAAGTGTGCAGCAGAAATTCCTTTTCTACTCTCCCCCCCAGTTTTGTCGCCAATCGGCCACTAGGTGGTGCTCACAATCACCCACAGCACACGTACATGCGCATGCTCATCTCTCTGAGCATCTGACATCACCACATGGAGCGCATTGCGCTTCATGAGTGGGACGCAGTGTGAGACGCGGCAAGATGGCCGCGATCGATGCGTCAATCCCGGGTTACGTCACATATTACGTGACAGTGCCCGATAGCTGGCGCAGGGCGGCAGTGAGGCCGCGATACATGCGTCATCACTACAGCGACCTGCTGTGACGCTATTTGTGACGCGACCAACCCACTGCCTGCGCACAGGTGAGACTACGTGGGTGATTGGAAGCCCTCCCATTTGAATAGGTAAGCGTTGCCTTGCCTCCTATTAGCCTCCTTGTGATAGGTTGGTTTGAATTAAAGGGTGGAACACCGCTGTGGTGATTGGTGAATGGGTGGTATGCACACTATAAGGCCCCACCTGTTGCGATATGGGGTGTTCGGTCTCGAGAAAGCCCTTATTTGGGGGCGAAACGGCCGTCGACTATACCTCCGCACCTCCTTGCTGCTGCAGTGACTGGATAAGTAACCTTGGTGTATTTCTATACTACGTTTTTATGCCATGACAAAGCCTTGTCTCTTTTTTTTAAAAGAAGATCATTAAAAGTTGTTTTTTATTGGATGAGTGCTCCTGGGATTGCTTTCTCTCTCTTGCTACTACTATATGAATTGTGCCCTAATACCGGATGTTGCACCTCCTACTGTGTATGGCTTATGACATAAATATCAGTGCTCTCGCCACAGTTTTTTCTTCTCCTGTTTTTGGAGGAGGAGAACGTACCTGACATCACTGAGGAAGAGCAAAAGGAGATGGATAGTACGTCTTCATCCAAATTTGTGCAGATGGTGGCTTTCATGCTGTCCAGCAGGGATGCTCGGATAGTACTTTTTAAAATCCGAATTGATCCGGTTTAGAATATCCAGATATTCGAATCCAGTTCGGATATCCAAAACCTACCTTTTAGATATCCGCGTAAATGCAGATATCCAAACGCATTATTCGCGGATATCCGACCTATTCGGATATCCGGTTAGACAAACCGGAAGTGCCTTTTAAAATGCTTTAACAAAATTTTAACCTTTAAAAACACCTCCTCCCTCTCTGATTTTTTCTTCCAGGGATTTGTAGGCTGTGAAAAGCAAGCTCACATACATTGGCCAGGAACCAAACCCAACTCAACTGCTTGTAAGGCAGCTATGCTCACCACTATACCACCATTGGCCGGGACTCAAGCCCAGGTCAACTAACATTACAGGCTGAAGCCAGCCATTTCACTCATCTTTTCAACTACAAGAAAGACCCAGGAGTAGTCTTAGCTACCGTAATATCTATGTTACGACAGGGCCCTTATTACACTTTCTCTTACAGGGCTATGGAAACCGTTTTGCCCATGCGATAAAGCAAGGTCCAGAAATGAACTCATGCCTAGCGGAGGATAGTTTCAATCCATCAACCTCTGGGTTATGGGCCCAGCACACTTCTGCTGTGCCACTCTGCAGTCTGCTTGCATTTGTATACAATCTTCAAGTTTAAGAAGGGTACATTAGTTCCCTTCACAAAACACAAAATGCAAGGCAATCCCTGGGTGGGCTTTGTTATAATTTAAGTAGGCCTCAGTTACTTGGCCTGAGTTTTATGTAAAAGGCTTGTCCGCAGTGTATGCCTTTAAAATAAATAGAGGTTTTGTGATGCAGGCAGAGGCATCTCAGGGTCTGCGTGTAGCAGAGGATACACGCAGATACTGAGAACATGTTCCTAAAAGAAGGCCATCGGACTACTCTGACCTCAACCACAGGAACAGAAAACATTGGCCATGTTTACTAAACATCCACGTTCCTGCATATAGGCCAAATGCCTCATTGATTATTAATCAAGTAGGTGTGTATGATGACACCACGAGTGAGTCCACCAATAATCTGGTCTAGGGGGTGGCGAAGATGATGTCATATTTAACTCTTTCCTAGTCAGTATTAAAGGCTGAGGGAGCTATGATAGCTCACTTCTACTTCTGCTTCTTCCTTCTGCACTAGCTAGCAAGGCTGACTGGGACGACTTCTAAGCATGTTCTTCCTTTCTGTAATCTGATATAATGTATGCTGTACATAGGTAGTTTAGTGGAACGTAGGTTAGCAAGAAGTGCCTGAGTGACTTCAGTAGGGAGTCTAATCACGAGCTTGTAACGCAACATGAAGATTGGCATGGCTAGGATATGATGAATGTATCTATCTGTATTTCTGTAGTCCTGAATAAATAACGTAAACATTGAAGAAGCCTGAGAAAGTCTATCTACTGTTTGCTGTGTGGAGAGTCATGTGATCTCACAGTCTGTGAGACGATGGTGTCGAAGCAAGGTGATAAGAACAGTTTATAACAGTGGTGCTGAAATCCTTCCCTGCCTAGCAATACAGGCAGACGGGGCCGGGGCCGAAGAAAGTGGTTTCAAGATATTCCACAGCAAAACAAGCGGAATAGACGGACACGGACTGTAAAGCTTATCAAGCTGATACTGATAAGCTGGTGTGAGTGTGTGGGAGCCGAGCACACACGGGCTGCAATTCGAGAGAACCAGCGGCGACACTCGTGGATGTTAAACTTTGGCTGTAAGTGCACATCAGTCATAGCCTAAACCGGATCGCAGGTGACTGGAACGCTCCGAGGCCGGCTGGCAGCTGCCGCTGGAGATCGATCCGCTGAGCCAGTGTGGGTACACAGAGATGACGCTCAGGAGTTCCAGAGATCCACTCAGTGTCGTGAAAAAGTTGCCATAAGCTGGTCGAATTCGCAGGCTTACAAAGTCCTCTGCTCAGGTGTTTGGCAATATGGAATTGAGACAGCTGCAGTGCTGGCAGCAAAGATGGAGATGTCAGTCGGATAAGCGAAAGGTTCCAGATGCCAATCTAAGCTTGGAGGAACACAAGATTCCTGAAATCGGAAAGAGACTAAAACACGAGATTCCTGAGATCGGAAAGAGACTAACAAAACTGTCTGAGCAAAGCATAATGCAAAGTGCTAATGTTTTTCCTTCCCAAGGTGGTGCTTTTATAATGAAGAGTACCATGCTGATGGTGATCCTAGGTTGCCATTCCGTCTTAGGAGAACGAAGAGAGGACATTCTCATGTATAATAAGGGGTTAATGAGAACACAAGTGCCAGGTGCAGACAAATTTCATGGCACAATGTGGGTGAAAGGTCTGAAGGGTCAGGTGTGCTGGAAGGGTGACGTGAACGGCAGTGTAAATCTGCTATTGAATGTCACACTCCCAGAATCGATGCACCGATCCAAAGTTTTGTTAAAAGGTACATTGCAGTACCATGGGTACATGCAAAAGGTGGAGTGTGTGATTCAGGGGTACCTTGTCTTGGTTATGCAGAGTGAGATGGTTCCAGATTGGAGAGGAACGAGTAGGAGGCGTCAATTCTCCTACCAGAGAGACGCAGGGGACCACATCACACTCTGGAGCTACCAACAGAGAGTGTCTCTGAGACAACTATACACACGTAAAGGCTGGAAAGCCGAGGGTTTGTGGCTCTCGAAACAAGAAGTAAAAATCGAGATCAAGCCACATTTCCAGGTGACAAAGAGGGTGGGGAGAGCGGTCCCGGGGGAGGGAAAGCCAACACAGGTAACATCCTCACTACAGGGGTCACCACATGAGACAATACCACACAGTCCATATTCAAGCACTTATCCTCATGCTAGATGGGTAAGTGAGGAGGTACTCTTAATCGAACGATTGCAGAGAGTACATTCTTCCCGACCTAAGGTACGCATTTTGCCCCAGGACATAAGGGGGGCAGAGGTCCAATCAGGACAGTTGGGAACAGCGTTTGTCATTGATATGCTAATCAATTTCCCAGAAGAAAGAGTACCTACCGTATTCTTCTGGGGAGGGCCACAAGGGTTAGCATGGGACGTGAGTTGGATGGATCCGGGGACCTTTTGGAGTAGAGAGGTAGAATCCTGGGATGCATCAGGTAGCACCCCGGGGACTCTCTATGACGGAAGGGTGATGGGACTAAAAAGGGGGAGTTTAAAAATAGCGCCCTTAGTCCGGGAGGATGAAGGACCATGGACATATGGTTTTTGCATCCCACAGTCCCTAGAGTTTAAGGGTCCAAATAGATCTTGCATAATGAGAAGGGGAACCGTGACAGTAAAAGTGGGGGTTGCCATGACTCCTAAAGCTCAGGTAGTCACCCTGTCAGGGACTACTCAGGAACCCCACCTACCGTCATGTGAGACACATCAGGTTGTAAAAAGTGGCCCTTTCCAGTTAAATCAACTGAGGGCGACTCCAGTTATCATGGAGGCCCAGCTTCAATTGATCACTTGGCAGATTAATTTAGAAGAGTGGGTAATATCTAATATATACCCTAACTGCAGCACTGTCACTGCCACCCTGGTACAGGCTTTATGTCATGGGCACATTCCACGGGGAATAGCGTAGCCAGAAGAAGGTCCTGGGATTTAACAGATACACTCTTGGGAGGCATGGGCGCTGGAATGGGGGTAGCAAACAGTGTAGACATAGAAGGGATGACGGAGGTCATTCAACAATTAGGCACATTGGGACAACAGAATGTGGGTACCCAACACCATCTGAACTTGGTTTGGGAACAGTTAACGCACAACACATATAGAGTTCAGGGGTACACTCAAAGGCACATTCAAATAATTCTTCAGAAGATGATTGCACAGGCTAGGGGTACTGCATGGGAGACAGCATGCCTGTCAATGCAGACCGAGTTAACAGCGGATTCTAAGATAATGGCTCAAGCCTTATCAGAAGCTAAAACTCCTTTACAGCTGAGACTTGACAAGGAGCGATTTGTCGATTTTCCGGGGGAAGGATCTTTTGCATGGAGGCACCAAGAGGTGTGGATAAACAAATGGATGGGGTGCGACAATTTTTTATGCACCGCTACTTCCTTAGTTCCTACCGGCTGAGAAACTCAGGTAGTTTTTCCAGTAGTATCCCTGGGTACACCTGTTTCCTCAACACATGTCTTACACCATGACCTGAGAGGTCAACGGTTTTTGGTGCTAGACGGGGAGGTGAAACAAGTAGATTTGTCATCATGCTGGCAATTCTCAGAGAGGTACCTGTGTTTGCCGGGGCAAGTCCGATTTAGTGAGGACGCCTGCTGGCTCAATAACACAGAGTGCACAGCTGCCATCCAAAAGATCCCTCCTAATGCCAAACCAATATTTCCGGTGGCTGAAGGAAAAGTGTGTTTTTTAAACATGAGGTCTAATGACACATTCATTGTACATTTTTATAATTGTTCCGATAGGGTTGGTCTTTTAAGGGGAACATATTGTGTGAGCGGAGATCCCATACGGATCAAGTCATCCAGGTTTGACTACGTGATCCCTCAAATTGTGAGGAGAACTCTAAAGTTCAAAGCTCCACAGGAGGTGCCCATCCTGAGGGATAACACGCCATGGGACAAATGGGTACAGGTTTTGACACAAGATCACACTTTGTTACAACGGTTAAACAAACAGAACACTAAATTAGAGGTGATATTTCGTCATGATCAAGGCGATCTTAAAGAGGTTGAACACAAATATAATCAGGTGAGTTCCAGTCTGACCTGGTGGAAACGGTTTCTGGCAATATTCCAGGGACATTCGGACTGGGCCTCTGCAATTCAGAATTTCTTCCTACATCCACTGGTCATAGTGATGGGGGTGGCAATCTTGGGAATCATTATACAGGTGAGTTTGTGTGTAAAATTACGCAGACAAATTAACCTGGTCCAGAGATTGGTGCCTCATAAACAATCTCATGAACCCATATTTTCAAATTAAGGGATATACAGGGTTATGGGTATCGGTTTAGTAGTACCTGTGATGGAGCTGATTGTATAAAGGCGCTCTTTTAGAAGGCACCTGGCACTGCTCCCTTGAGTAACAACCAAACGAGTTTCACTTTTCTGTGGTCATGCAAGTTTGTGAGTGATACGTAAGTGACGCAAATGCTGAGCATGTGGTATAGAGGGACTTAGAAGTAGGGCCTCCCCAGAGAGCCTGGTTACAGGAAGACCAAGAGGTCTTGCTCTCTCTCTCTTCCAGGGGTAATCGCCTAGAGCAGAGAAGTTGTGTGAGCACGAACATCGAAAAGTGAAACATAAAAGAAAAGAAACCAGGTACGGGGAGGTTCAGACGCTGGGATCTGCGGGTCAAGCCGTTTTAGGGGGGATTGTTATAATTTAAGTAGGCCTCAGTTACTTGGCCTGAGTTTTATGTAAAAGGCTTGTCCGCAGTGTATGCCTTTAAAATAAATAGAGGTTTTGTGATGCAGGCAGAGGCATCTCAGGGTCTGCGTGTAGCAGAGGATACACGCAGATACTGAGAACATGTTCCTAAAAGAAGGCCATCGGACTACTCTGACCTCAACCACAGGAACAGAAAACATTGGCCATGTTTACTAAACATCCACGGTCCTGCATATAGGCCAAATGCCTCATTGATTATTAATCAAGTAGGTGTGTATGATGACACCACGAGTGAGTCCACCAATAATCTGGTCTAGGGGGTGGCGAAGATGATGTCATATTTAACTCTTTCCTAGTCAGTATTAAAGGCTGAGGGAGCTATGATAGCTCACTTCTACTTCTGCTTCTTCCTTCTGCACTAGCTAGCAAGGCTGACTGGGACGACTTCTAAGCATGTTCTTCCTTTCTGTAATCTGATATAATGTATGCTGTACATAGGTAGTTTAGTGGAACGTAGGTTAGCAAGAAGTGCCTGAGTGACTTCAGTAGGGAGTCTAATCACGAGCTTGTAACGCAACATGAAGATTGGCATGGCTAGGATATGATGAATGTATCTATCTGTATTTCTGTAGTCCTGAATAAATAACGTAAACATTGAAGAAGCCTGAGGAAGTCTATCTCCTGTTTGCTGTGTGGAGAGTCAAGTGATCTCACAGTCTGTGAGACGATGGTGTCGAAGCAAGGTGATAAGAACAGTTTATAACAGGCTTGAACCACCAACCTTTTGGTTAGCAGTCAAATGCACTAACCAATTGTGCCACAGAGACTGTGTGTACGTAGATCCTGCTAAATGGCTATCTGGGGTTCTCTTCGGACAACTGTTGAACACAAAAGGCAAGGCCGTCCCTGGGTGGGCTTGAACCACCAACCTTTCGGTTAACAGCCGAATATGCTAATTGTGATCCCTGTGTGGCAGCGGAAGTGTGCTGGGCCCATAACCCGGAGGTTGATGGATTGAAACCATCCTCTGCTAGGTGTGCTTTGTTTTACCACATGGACCAATCGGCAGCCATAGCCCCTTAAGGGAAAGTGTCATTAGGGCCTTGCTGTAACATAGATTGTAGTGTAACTATTTCAACTAATGTACCCTTCTTAAACTTGAAGATTGTATATAAATGTAAGCAGACTGCAGAGTGGCCTAGCGGAAGTGTGCTGGGCCCATAACCCTGCGGTTGATGGATTTAAACCATCCCCTGCTAGGCATGATTGCATTTTTGCACTGCGGATATCCGGATCATGGGTGAAACTATCCGCAGATAGCTATCCAGATTTTTAAAAAAAACCCCGAATCCGAATCCGATAGCTGAAAAAATGTTTGGATATCCAGGATCCGGATGAGCATCCCAGCTGTCCAGCCTGTTGAGGGACCCCCGTATAAAAAACTCAAGGTGAATGAGCTGTACTGGAAAGGACCTTCAGCGCAGCTGGAGGCATTGCCAGTGAGAAGAGAAGTTGCCTAGGTCACAAAAGTATTAAGTACCTCACCTTTATCAAAATGAATGAGGCATGGATCCCAGATGGCTACTGCCTGCCCCAAGACTAAGTCAGTCCCCCCACACAGCATCTCTGCCTGCACGCCGTGTGATTGCCTTCTCCGCCACCACCAACAGGGTCCAGGACTCCAGGTGGATTCCTGAATTTTTAAGGCCGCTCAGCGGCCGCTAAAATGATTTTTCTGGTGCGTGTACATGCCTGCCTAATTTTTCTGGCTGCACTGCAGCTGCAGCAACAAAATAAAAAGCATGTACATGTGCCTATTCCCCTTCGTGATCATTACCTTGCCGCGGTGAAGGGGCTTGCGTATCACAATAAGCAATAACCTATATGAGTGTGTTGGGGGGCACACCAGGGGCGTAGGGCCTGTGGTCGCAACGGTCGCCACGGCGACCGGGCCCGGCTCCTGAAGAGGCGGGGGAGGGGCCCGGGGGGCCCCATGTGTTTTTGTAGTGTGCTATTGGGCAGGGGGGGCCGCAGCTGCGGGGAGGGCAGCCCGACCTCTCCCTCCCTTCCTCTCCCCGGGCCCCCCCTTCAGATGCAGAGTGCGCGGCGCACGGAAGCGCTGTAGGCAGAACTCACCTCCGTCCCTGCATTCCAAGCGCCGCTGATCTCCTCCCGCTCTGCATAGATGCTGTTACACACTGCTTCCGGCTAAACAGGAAGCAGTGTGTAACAACATCTATACAGCGGGAGGAGATCAGCGGCGCAGGGACGGAGGTGAGTTCTGCCTACAGCGCTTCCGTGCGCCGCGCACTCTGCATCTGAAAGGGGGGGCCCCGGGGAGAGGTCGGGAGGGACAGGTCGGGCTGCCCTCCCCGCAGCTGCGGCTCACCCCTTCATTATGGGGCACCTACCTACCTACCTACCCTGGGGGGCAGCTACCTACCTAACCTATCCTGGGGGGCAGCTACCTACCTAACCTATCCTGGGGGGGCAGCTACCTACCTAACCTATCCTGGGGGGCAGCTACCTAACCTATCCTGGGGGGGCAGCTACCTACCTAACCTATCCTGGGGGGGCAGCTACCTAACCTATCCTGAGGGGGGGCAGCTACCTACCTAACCTATCCTGGGGGGGCAGCTACCTACCTAACCTATCCTGGGGGGGCAGCTACCTACCTAACCTATCCTAAGGGGGCAGCTACCTACCTAACCTATCCTGGGGGGCAGCTACCTACCTAACCTATCATGGGGGGGGGGGGGCAGCTACCTACCTAACCTATCCTGGGGGGCAGCTACCTACCTAACCTATCCTGGGGGGGGGGGGCAGCTACCTACCTAACCTATCCTGGGGGGGCAGCTACCTACCTAACCTATCCTGGGGGGGCAGCTACCTACCTAACCTATCCTGGGGGGGCAGCTACCTACCTAACCTATCCTGGGGGGGCAGCTACCTACCTAACCTATCCTGGGGGGGGCAGCTACCTACCTAACCTATCCTGGGGGGGCAGCTACCTAATCTAACCTATCCTGGGGGGCAGCTACCTACCTAACCTATCCTGGGGGGCAGCTACCTACCTAACCTATCCTGGGGGGGCAGCTACCTACCTAACCTATCCTGGGGGGGGCAGCTACCTACCTAACCTATCCTGGGGGGGGCAGCTACCTACCTAACCTATCCTGGGGGGGGGCAGCTACCTACCTAACCTATCCTAGGGGGCAGCTACCTACCTAATCTATCCTGGGGGGGCAGCTACCTACCTAACCTATCCTGGGGGGGGGGCAGCTACCTAATCTAACCTATCCTGGGGGGCAGCTACCCAATCTAATTTATCCTGGGGGGCAGCTACCTAATTTATCCTGGGGGGCAGCTACCTAATTTATCCTGGGGGGCAGCTACCTAATCTATCCTGGGGGGCAGCTACCTACTGTAACCTATCCTGGGGGGCAGCTACCTACTCTAACCTATCCTGGGGGCAGCTACATAATCTAACCTATCCTGGGGGAAAGCTACCTAATCTATCCATGGGGGCAGCTACTTAACCTATACTGGGGGGCAGCTACCTAATCTAACCTATACTGGGGGGCACCTACCTATCTAACCTGGGGGCACTTACTTGTCTAACCTGTATTCGGGGCACCTAGCTAGCCTATACAGGTGGCAACTATACTGGCTACCTATATTGGAGGCACCTACCTAACTAACCTATACTGGGGGCACCTACCTATCTAACCTATGCTGGGGGCAACTATTCTGGCTACCTATATTAGAGGCACCCACCTAGCTAACCTGTACTGGGGGCACCTATCTATCTAACTTATACCGGCGGCGCCTGCCTATCTAACCTATACTGGGGGCAACTATACTGGCTACCTATGCTGGAGGCACCTACCTGGCTAACCTATACCGGGGGCAACTATACTGGCTTACCTATGCCTGGCTACCTATACTGGGGGGACCTATAGCTGGCTATAGGGATTCGGATATGTGTGTGCGTCGGGTGTTGCCGGGGGAGGGGGGCTGTTGTTGCCATGGGGGGGTAGGCCCACATCCAGATTCCGCATCGGGGCCCAGAGGTTTGTAGCTAACTAGCTATGCCACTGAGGCACACCCAAGATAATAAGGTTGTTGCTTCATTGTGGACAGACCAAATTCGATCAGCTGGACAGTCACTGTTGTTCTATCATTAAGCTACCACAGCTCGACCATATGGACTGGAAAGCTGCCATTACCTGCACTCTTACCAACGTGCCATTACCTGCACTCTTACCAAAGCTGCCATTACCTGCACCAGTACAACACATCCATCTGTTTTCGGTGCGTTACACAGTGATTTTAGTCTGTCAGTGTGAAGCAGTACTCTAAGTACACTCCCTGATTGATGTATACATACGCAAGATATTTTCAAGCACTTTAGGACTCCAGTTTAGGAATGGAATGTGATTTCTGCCTTTAGGGATTATAACGCTGCTGTGCGTCAAATCCAGATTTTTCCCCGGGACTTTGGGCATGTATCCCACTCCGCCATGCCCCCCTCCAGGTGTTAGACCCCTTGAAACATCTTTTCCATCAGTTTTCTGGCCAGAAACAGTGTTTGTAGTTTTTCAAGTTCACCTACCCATTGAAGTCTATTGCGGTGCTCAATGTTCGCCGGGTTTACGAACTTGTTTGCGGATCACGAGTTCATGTTTGCAGTTCGCAAACCGAAATTCACCGGTTCATGCCATTTCTACTAGCAACGTGCCTGGCCCGAGGTGAGGGGGGGACTGTCCCCCTCCCTATCGATGTGACCCCTGTTTTCTTCTTATGCTGCGACCCCTCCTGTCCCCCAAAACAGCAAAATCAAAAAGAAATTCCGCACACTCATGCAAATCCTCATGCGAATCCATTCACAAAAATCATGCAGCAATCAATGCTGTCCCTACAGCTAAGTTAAAAGCTGGGATCTTCATTACAAGAATAAAGTCTCTTGTGTAGTCACGTACACCATGCAGAGGTAGCCCAGTGTCGTATGTGTCCTAACTCTGGCCCTGTAACATGCATAGCACAAACATGCACACATTCAGCGCATCAAAACCATAAGGAATAGGATCCTTTGTGGCTAGGATTTTATCTAGTGCTCTCCCTCTTCACCTATTAGTGATCTGAGCGCATAGCTTGCTGGTGTGTTCACATGGTACATATGCAGGTACTAGCAGCTCCCTTGCAGGATTAGTTAGATGCACTATCTGTCCCAGGGAGGACGGTAAGGATATGTGCTCCTATTCCCTAGATAGGTTTTGATGCGCTGAATGTGTGCATGTTTGTGCTATGCATGCTACAGGGCCAGAGTTAGGATACATACGACACTGGGCTACCTCTGCATGGTGTACGTGACTACACAAGAGACTTTATTCTTGTATCGAAGATCCCAGCTTTTAACTTAGCTGTAGGGACAGCATAGATTGCTGCATGATTTTTGTGAATGGATTTGCATGAGGATTTGCATGAGTGTGCCGAAGTTCATTTTGATGTTTTGCTGTTTTGCTGGCCACACCCCTTCCAGCACCTCCCCATTACATCTACAAGTGTTTAAATGTCCTAGCTCAAGGTGAGGAGCCTGGATTTGGTCCCCCGAAACAGCCCTGAGCAGGCCCGGGTGGGAGGGGCCCGGTGATTTCTAGTTACGCCCCTGACAGTCTACATAGAGGGCTGTCTTGTGCTGATAGGAGACTGTGATGGGTGGCTAAAGCAATGTCAATGTTTAATGAAAGCTTTTTACGTGTAAGAAAATTACTTTTTGAACCTAGTTAATGAAGTTGTGCTTGGGGTACTGTCCTTTTACTTATTATTATTAGTACTAGCTGATGGCCCAGCGTTGCCCAGGTATGTATTTGGCTGCTGACCACTTTTTGTAACCCTGAGGCCCAGTTCACATTTGCGTTTTTTACCAAAATGGACCAGATGTCCCGATCCGTTCCGTCCGGATCCAGTCCGGATGCATCAGGTTGCAATCCGGATCTGGTCAGGATCCGTTCCATTTGCATCCGAGTTTTCATCCGTTACGGATCCAGTTGCTATCCAGATCAGTTTTTTAAAGAGATGAAAACTATATAAATTACTGGGGTCTGGGAGGTCTGCAGAAGCCCTGGAGTCATTGTTGGAGACAGCCTGACGTGTGGAGACCATCCTTGGATAGAGAGACTGCAGTTTGGACCATGGATCCAGTGTATTTTTACTCATTTTACCTGGGAATTGTCTCCTTTTTAATTTTTACCTACTACTATGTGGGAAGGAAGCGTGCTCCCCCGCAGGAGATGGCGGGTGCACCCTCTACTCATGAGAAGGCAAAGGAAAGGAGAGTTCCAGACCCTCTACCAGGACCTAAGACAACACCCAGAGAAGTTCTACAGCTATACCCGGATTTCCATACCCCTGTCAGTATCCAGACCTAAATACACAAGTATCCACCACCACTCACCCCTGTATACCTAGCCAAGCACACCACCCCCACCCTCCACAAAACACCCAGACCCCTCTAAACACACCTCCCCCTTCCTCCAATGCTGGGCCCATGTGTCACCATCCAAAATGGCCGCTATCACCATAGAAAACGCTACAGAAGTGGGGTAGATAGGCCGGATTTTATAGCCAGTGTGTTGTGTCATTTCAGTTTCTCATTGGTTTCTGTTGTGCGGATGATGTAGTCAGGATCCGGTCCGGGTGCGGCGGCCAGATGAAATGTACGGCAAAAATAGCGCAGGTTGGAAAAATCCGGACCGTGGCCCAAAGTCCAGATCCAGTCAGGATCCGGTCAATGAGGAACGGACGAGTGTGTACGGATCCATAGAGTTACATTGTATCGCCGAACGTCCGTTCCGTTTGTACAGTATACGGTCCGGATCCGGTCCCGAAAATCCTGACGGCGAACGCCAATGTGAACCAGGTCTTACACACAAACACTCAATGACCAAGTCTGTAAGCTTTGGGGTCCTTGGCATCAATAATTTGTATTTTCCCCTGAAATGAAACAAATCTGATTGGCTGTTTGTGGCTCTGCCCCCTTTTCTGAATTTGAACCCTAGTGAAGTAATGACTAACTGTAGCAGATTTGAGGCTTGGGCCATTAACAGTGCAAAAATGGCAACAATTTTAATATTCCCCTTAAAAATCAACAGGTGAATTTTGATTGGCTTTTTTAGGCCCCACCCACTTTTCTGAATATTAATCCCAGTCACCCAGTAACCATTTGTGCACAGTGTGAGAACCCTGCCATTAACAGTGTAAGAATAACTGCAGTTTACATTTTCCCAAGCATTTTTTTTTTACTCCACCCACTTTTTGTAACCTTGACACACAGTCGCTCAATGACCAAGTTTGTGAGTTTTTGGGTTCCTGGCATCAACATTGTGTGAATGGAAGCAGTTTATACAGCAAATAAATATGATTGCTCTTTGTGGCTCCGCCCCTTTAGTGAATTTGAACCCTAGTGACACAATGACTAACTGTAGCCAGTTTGAGGCCTCCACCATTAACAGTGTAACAATGGCAGCAGTTTCAAGATTCCCCTTGAAAATCAATAGGTGAATTTTTGATTGGCTGTTGTAGGCTCCACCCGCCTTTCTGAATATTAATCCTAGTCGCCATGTGACCAACTGAACGCTATGATGGGCAAGATGACATGAACATCATCCAATGAGAGCAGGCATGCAAATTCCAACACAGCTGAATGGTAATCACTCAATCCTTGTTAGGGCTGAGACACACCAGAAAAGCTCCCCAAATGCTAGAGGTTTCAAAAGCTCTTCCCAATGTAATGCTATGTTTTTTTTTTTACAAAACCTCATCGCTCCAGTGTGCATAGACACAATAGCATCAACCCCCAAAGCTCATTGCCTAGGGGTAACTCTGGACTCTGAGCTCTCCTTTAAACCACATATTAACTACCTCCTGCTACTTCCATCTCAAAAACATTTCCAGAATCCGTCCCTTCCTCTCACAAGAAGCAACTAAAATGCTTGTGCATGCCCTAATCACCTCCCGTCTTGACTACTGTAACACCCTACTCTGTGGTCTACCAAAAAGCAGACTGGCACCTCTCCAATCCCTACTAAACTCCTCTGCCCGTCTCATCCACCTCTCTTCTAGATCCTCTGAGGCAGCCCCTCTCTGCCAATCCCTCCATTGGTTACCAGTTGCCCAAAGGATCCAGTTTAAACTTCTCACGCTTGCATACAAAGCTCTACACAAGCTATCACCTCCATACATTTCCTCTTTTAATCTCCAGATACCTCCCCGGCCGGACCCCTTATTCCTCACAGGAGACCCTTTTGTCCTCCAGCCTAGTCACCTCCTCTTACTCTCGCATCCAAGACTTCTCACGGGCTGTCCCTCTCCTTTGGAACTCTCTGCCTCAGCCGGTTCGTCATGCCACGAGTCTGGAAACCTTAAAACGTACTCTGAAAACACACCTGTTCAGACAAGCCTATAATTTGCTATAGGCAGCACTGAAGGCACACTGGCACACCCACTAATCCTTGTGTTTCCTTCCCTTTTGTTTCCTCCCCACTACCCTCCAGATTGTAAGCTCGCAAGGGCAGGGACCTCCTCCTAGTGTTTCCTCCCCACTACCCTCTAGATTGTAAGCTCGCAAGGGCAGGGACCTCCTCCTAGGGTTTTCTCCCCACTACCCTCTAGATTGTAAGCTCGCAAGGGCAGGGACCTCCTCCTAGTGTTTCCTCCCCACTACCCTCTAGATTGTAAGCTCACAAGGGCAGGGACCTCCTCCTAGTGTTTCCTCTCCACTACCCTCTAGATTGTAAGCTCACAAGGGCAGGGACCTCCTCCTAGTGTTTCCTCCCCACTACCCTCTAGATTGTAAGCCCGCAAGGGCAGGGACCTCCTCCTAGTGTTTCCTCTCCACTACCCTCTAGATTGTAAGCTCGCAAGGGCAGGGACCTCCTCCTAGTGTTTCCTCCCCACTACCCTCTAGATTGTAAGCTCACAAGGGCAGGGACCTCCTCCTAGTGTTTCCTCCCCTCTACCCTCTAGATTGTAAGCTCACAAGGGCAGGGACCTCCTCCTAGTGTTTCCTCCCTACTACCCTCTAGATTGTAAGCTCACAAGGGCAGGGACCTCCTCCTAGTGTTTCCTCCCCACTACCCTCTAGATTGTAAGCTCGCAAGGGCAGGGACCTCCTCCTAGTGTTTCCTCCCCACTACCCTCTAGATTGTAAGCCCGCAAGGGCAGGGACCTCCTCCTAGTGTTTCCTCCCCACTACCCTCTAGATTGTAAGCCCGCAAGGGCAGGGACCTCCTCCTAGTGTTTCCTCCCCACTACCCTCTAGATTGTAAGCCCGCAAGGGCAGGGACCTCCTCCTAATGTTTCCTCCCCACTACCCTCTAGATTGTAAGCTCACAAGGGCAGGGACCTCCTCCTAGTGTTTCCTCCCCACTACCCTCTAGATTGTAAGCTTGCAAGGGCAGGGACCTCCTCCTAGTGTTTCTCATACTGCTGTAATTTTACCATATGTACATGTACCAACTAACTACACATCAACTATGTATGTATCTGTATTTATTCTATTCAATGTCATGACTGTACAGTGTCTTGTATTTCTTATGTATATTTGTTCCCCATTAATTGTTTGTACTATGTACAGCGCTACGGAAGATGTTGACGCTATATAAATAATAAAGACAAAAAATAATAATAATAGGATAACATTAGCAGGAGGTTTCAAAAACTCAAAACGCTCAGAAAAACTCCTCTGGTGTGCCCCAGGCCTATCTCTGATTGAAGACTGCAGGCTACAGATGGATAGGATTTTCATTACAAATGCATGCAATATTATGCAGCAACATGCATGCAGGGAATTCAGCACTGTCTGGCTGCAGTTCAGCTGCAACAAGCCATAGTTGGATTCATGACAACATCCTGAGTTGCTCTCAGGGGCGCCTCTGGCCATTTTGTCACTCCAGGACTCTTTTTTTTTACTTTAAAATCGATTTTCTCAAAAACTATAACGTCTTTTTGAAAAAAAAAATTTCCTCTTGTTTCCACTGTTCTTCTTAACATTCCCAGTAATTTTGGTGTTGCTAGCTTTTAAAGGGGCTTTGCAATTAACCATTAAAGTCGGCGGGGGTATATTTTCCCACGGTCAGAAGGAGAATTTACATTGAAACTTTAAAATTGATTTTCTCAAAAACTATAAGGTCTTTTTGAAAAAAAAAATTCCTCTTATTCCCACTGTTCTTCTTAACATTTTCTGCAAGTTTAGGGTTTCTAGCTTTTAAAGCGGCTTTGCTATTAACTGCTAAAGTCGGCGGGCGCTTAATTTTCCCACGGTCAGAAGGAGTTACTTTAAAATTGATTTTCTCAAAAACTATAAGGTATTTTTGAATTTTTTTTCCCCCCTCTTGTAGTCACTGAAAGATCTCAGGTGTTAGACACCTTGAAACATCTTTTCCATCACTTTTCTGGCCAGCAGAAATGTTTCTAGTTCTCAAAGTTCGCCTCCCCATTGAAGTCTATTGCGGTTCGCAAACTTTTCCGCGAACCGAACCTTCCGCGGAAGTTCGCGAACCCGGTTCGCGAACCGAAAATCGCCGGTTCGCGACATCTCTAGCAGTGATGAGGTGGGTTAAGTAAACACAACAGGTAGTAGGTATATGCAGTGAGCTGGGTTCACTCAACACAACAGGTAGTAGGTATATGCAGTGAGCTGGGTTCACTCAACACAACAGGTAGTAGGTATATGCAGTGAGCTGGGTTCACTTAACACAACAAGTAGTTATGTGCAGTGATGAGGTGGGTTAAGTAAACACAACAGGTAGTAGGTATATGCAGTGAGCTGGGTTCACTCAACACAACAGGTAGTAGGTATATGCAGTGATGAAGTGGGTTAAGTAAACACAACAGGTACTGGGGTATATGCAGTACTGGGTAGTACAATGTGCAGCTCCCTGTCACACACACAGGTAGTTACTAGTGATGGGCGAACAGTGTTCGCCACTGTTCGGGTTCGCCCGGATTTTGGCCTGTTCGGGTTCGGTTCGGCACCCCCCGAACACCTCATGGTGTTCAGGAGGGTGCTCGGGCACGCTGCCCGAACTCAAACAGGCCTTCTTTGTTCGGCCGAACACAGCCCCCTATAGGGTCCCAGCATAAAGGGAGAGCATGCCCCAAGCGGGGGGGGGGGGGCGGAAATGCCCCTCCCCGCTACGCTCTCCCTTCTGCTGGACCCTATAAAATTAAATCTAAGTCCCCCGAAGGTACCTTGCAGGCTGGCAGGAGGAGGGCAGGAAGCGGGCAGCCCGGAGAGCATAGGCGCTAGTACCATCTGGTACTTCCGCCCTTTTTCCGATGCACTTCCTGTTTACTTTTGTAAGTCGCGTCAAGAGACAGCAGGAGTACCGCGATGACGCGTACGAGGGTACGTGTCATCATGTAGATGACGCGTACCCTTGTACGTGTCATGAGTGTGCCGGTATATTGCCAGAAGTTGTGCAATGGACACTGTTGTCACAGAACCCTGGTCCCCAATATTTCCAGCCACCTTCCTGTGTCTCCTGCAGGAGTAATTTCCATACCTGAGTGTGACGGTATATTGCCAGGAGCTGTGCTTTGACTGTTGTCACAGAGCCCTGGTCACCAATAAATCTGGCCACCTTCCTGTGTCTCCTGTAGGAGAAATTTTGATACCTGAGTGTGCCGGTATATTGCCAGGAGCTGTGCTATGGACACTGTTGTCACAGAACCCTGGTCCGCAATAAATCCAGCCACCTTCCAGTCTCCTGCAGGAGTAATTTCCATACCTGAGTGTGCCGGTATATTGCCAGGAGCTGTGCTATGGACACTGTTGTCACAGAGCCCTGGTCCCCAATAAATCCGGCCACCTTCCTGTGTCTCCTGCAGAAGAAATTACCATACCTGAGTGTGCCGGTATAGTGCCAGGAGCTGTGCTATGGACACTGATGTCACAGAACCCTGCTCCCCAATAAATCCGGCCACCTTCCTGTGTCTCCTGCAGGAGTAATTACCATACTTGAGTGTGCCGGTATAGTGCCAGGAGCTGTGCTATGGACACTGTTGTCACAGAACCCTGGTCCGCAATAAATCCAGCCACCTTCCTGTGTCTCCTGCAGGAGTAATTTCCATACCTGATTGTGCCAGTATAGTTCCAGGAGCTGTGCTATGGACACTGTTGTCACAGAACCCTGGTCCCCAATAAATCCGGCCATCTTCCTGTGTCTCATGCAGGAGTAATTTCCATACCTGAGTGTGCCGGTATATTGCCAGGAGCTGTGCTATGGACACTGTTGTCTCAGAACCGTGGTCCCCAATAAATCCGGCCACCTTCCTGTGTCTCCTGCAGGAGTAATTTTCATACCTGAGTGTGCCGGTATAGTGCCAGGAGCTGTGCTATGGACACTGTTGTCACAGAACCCTGTTCCCCAATAAATCCGGCCACATTCCTGTGTCTCCTGCAGGAGTAATTTCCATACCTGAGTGTACCGGTATATTGCCAGGAGCTGTGCTATGTACACTTGTCACAGAGCCCTGGTCCGCAATAAATCCGGCCACCTTCCTGTGTCTCCTGCATGAGTAATTACCATACCTGAGTGTGCCGGTATATTACCAGGAGCTGTGCTATGGACACTGTTGTCACAGAACCCTGGTCCCCAATAAATCCGACCACCTTCCTGTGTCTCCTGCAGGAGTAATTTCCATACCTGAGTGTACCGGTATAGTGCCAAGAGTTTTGCTATGGACACTGTTGTCACAGAACCCTGGTCCCCAATAAATCCGGCCATCTTCCTGTGTCTCCTGCAGGAGTAATTTCCATACCCGAGTGTGCCGGTATATTGCCAGGAGTTGTGCTATGGACACTGATGTCACAGAACCCTGGTCCCCAATAAATCCGGCCCCCCTCCTGTGTCTCCTGCAGGAGTAATTTTTATACCTGAGTATGCCGGTATATTGCCAGGAGCTGTGCTATGGGCACTGTTGTCACAGAACCTTGATCCCCAATAAATCCGGCCACCTTCCTGTGTCTCCTGCAGGAGTAATTGCCATACCTGAGTGTGCCGGTATATTGCCAGGAGCTGTGCTATGGACACTAATGTCACAGAGCCCTGGTCCCCAATAAATCCGGCCTCCTTCCTGTGTCTCCTGCAGGAGTAATTTCCATACCTGAGTGTGCCGGTATATTGCCAGGAGCTGTGCTATGGACACTGTTGTCACAGAAACCTGGTCCCCGATAAATCCGGCCACCTTCCTGTGTCTCCTGCAGGAAGAATTGCCATACCTGAGTGTGCCGGTATATTGCCAGGAGCTGTGCTATGGACACTGATGTCACAGAACCCTGGTCCCCAATAAATCCAGCCACCTTTCTGTGTCTCCTGCAGGAGTAATTTCCATACCTGAGTGTGCCGGTATATTGCCAGGAGCTGTGCTATGGACACTGATGTCACAGAGCCCTTGTCCCCAATAAATCCGACCACCTTCCTGTGTCTCCTGCAGGAGTAATTTCCATACCTGAGTATGCCGGTATAGTGCCAGGAGCTGTGCTATGGACACTGTTGTCACAGAGCCCTGGTCCCCAATAAATCCGGCCACCTTCCTGTGTCTCCTGCAGGAGAAATTACCATACCTGAGTGTGCCGGTATAGTGCCAGGAGCTGTGCTATGGACACTGATGTCACAGAACCCTGGTCGCCAATAAATCCGGCCACCTTCCTGTGTCTCCTGCAGGAGTAATTTCCATACCTGAGTGTGCCGGGATATTGCCAGGAGCTGTGCTATGGACACTGTTGTCACAGAACCCTGGTCCGCAATAAATCTGGCCACCTTCCTGTGTCTCCTGCAGGTGTAATTTCCATACCTGAGTGTGCCGGTATATTGCCAGGAGTTGTGCTATGGACACTGTTGTCACAGAGCCCTGGTCCCCAATAAATCCAGCCACCTTCCTGTGTCTCCTGCAGGAGTAATTACCATACTTGAGTGTGCCGGTATAGTGCCAGGAGCTGTGCTATGGACACTGTTGTCACAGAACCCTGGTCCGCAATAAATCTGGCCACCTTCCTGTGTCTCCTGCAGGTGTAATTTCCATACCTGAGTGTGCCAGTATAGTGCCAGGAGCTGTGCTATGGACACTGTTGTCACAGAACCCTGGTCCGCAATAAATCCAGCCACCTTCCAGTCTCCTGCAGGAGTAATTTCCATACCTGAGTGTTCCGGTATATTGCCAGGAGCTGTGCTATGGACACTGTTGTCACAGAGCCCTGGTCCCCAATAAATCCGGCCACCTTCCTGTGTCTCCTGCAGGAGTAATTTCCATAACTGATTGTGCCGGTATAGTTCCAGGAGCTGTGCTATGGACACTGTTGTCACAGACCCTGGTCCCCAATAAATCCGGCCATCTTCCTGTGTCTCATGCAGGAGTAATTTCCATACCTGAGTGTGCCGGTATATTGCCAGGAGCTGTGCTATGGACACTGTTGTCACAGAGCCCTGGTTCCCAATAAATCCGGCCACCTTCCTGTGTCTCCTGCAGGAGTAATTTCCATACCTGAGTGTGCCGGTATAGTGCCAGGAGCTGTGCTATGGACACTGTTGTCACAGAACCCTGGTCCCCAATAAATCCAGCCCCCTTCCTGTGTCTCCTGCAGGAGTAATTTCCATACCTGAGTGTACCGGTATATTGCCAGGAGCTGTGCTATGGACACTGATGTCACAGAGCCCTTGTCCCCAATAAATCCAGCCACCTTCCGGTGTCTCCTGCAAGAGTAATTTCCATACCTGAGTGTGCCGGTATAGTGCCAGGAGCTGTGCTATGGACACTGTTGTCACAGAACCCTGGTCCCCAATAAATCCGGCCACATTCCTGTGTCTCCTGCAGGAGTAATTTCCATACCTGAGTGTGGCGGTATATTGCCAGGAGCTGTGCTATGTACACTTGTCACAGAGCCCTGGTCCCCAATAAATCCGACCACCTTCCTGTGTCTCCTGCAGGAGTAATTTCCATACCTGAGTGTACCGGTATATTGCCAGGAGTTGTGCTATGGACACTGATGTCACAGAACCCTGGTCCCCAATAAATCCGGCCCCCCTCCTGTGTCTCCTGCAGGAGTAATTTTGATACCTGAGTATGCCGGTATATTGCCAGGAGCTGTGCTATGGACACTGTTGTCACAGAACCTTGATCCCCAATAAATCCGGCCACCTTCCTGTGTCTCCTGCAGGAGTAATTGCCATACCTGAGTGTGCCAGTATATTGCCAGGAGCTGTGCTATGGACACTGATGTCACAGAACCCTGATCCCCAATAAATCCGGCCTCCTTCCTGTGTCTCCTGCAGGAGTAATTTCCATACCTGAGTGTGCCGGTATATTGCCAGGAGCTGTGCTATGGACACTGTTGTCACAGAAACCTGGTCCCCGATAAATCCGGCCACCTTCCTGTGTCTCCTGCAGGAAGAATTGCCATACCTGAGTGTGCCGGTATATTGCCAGGAGCTGTGCTATAGACACTGTTGTCACAGAGCCCTGGTCCCCAATAAATCCGGCCACCTTCCTGTGTCTCCTGCAGGAGTAATTACCATACCTGAGTGTGCCGGTATATTGCCAGGAGCTGTGCTATGGACACTGTTGTCACAGAGCCCTGGTCCCCAATAAATCCGGCCACCTTCCTGTGTCTCCTGCAGGAGTAATTTCCATACCTGAGTGTACCGGTATATTGCCAGGAGCTGTGCTATGGACACTGATGTCACAGAACCCTGGTCCCCAATAAATCCAGCCACCTTTCTGTGTCTCCTGCAGGAGTAATTTCCATACCTGAGTGTGCCGGTATATTGCCAGGAGCTGTGCTATGGACACTGATGTCACAGAGCCCTTGTCCCCAATAAATCCGACCACCTTCCTGTGTCTCCTGCAGGAGTAATTTCCATACCTGAGTATGCCGGTATAGTGCCAGGAGCTGTGCTATGGACACTGTTGTCACAGAGCCCAGGTCCCCAATAAATCCAGCCACCTTCCTGTGTCTCCTGCAGGAGTAATTTCCATACCTGAGTGTGCCGGTATATTGCCAGGAGCTGTGCTATGGACACTGTTGTCACAGAACCCTGGTCCGCAATAAATCTGGCCACCTTCCCGTGTCTCCTGCAGGTGTAATTTCCATACCTGAGTGTGCCGGTATATTGCCAGGAGCTGTGCTATGGACACTAATGTCACAGAGCCCTGGTCCCCAATAAATCTGGCCACCTTCCTGTGTCTCCTGCAGGAGAAATTACCATACCTGAGTGTGCCGGTATATTGCCAGGAGCTGTGCTATGGACACTGTTGTCACAGAGCCCTGGTCCCAAATAAATCCGGCCACCTTCCTGTGTCTCCTGCAGGAGTAATTTCCATACCTGAGTGTGCCGGTATATTGCCAGGAGCTGTGCTATGGACACTGTTGTCACAGAACCCTGGTCCCCAATAAATCCGGCCACCTTCCTGTGTCTCCAGCAGGAGTAATTTCCATACCTGAGTGTGCCGGTATATTGCCAGGAGCTGTGCTATGGACACTGTCGTCACAGAACCCTGGTCCCCAATAAATCTGGCCACCTTCCTGTGTCTCCTGCAGGAGTAATTTCCATACCTGAGTGTGCCGGTATAGTGCCAGGAGCTGTGCTATGGGCACTGTTGTCTCAGAACCCTGGTCCCCAATAAATCCAGCCACCTTCCTGTGTCTCCTGCAGGAGTAAATTCCATATCTGAGTGTGCCGGTATAGTGCCAGGAGCTGTGCTATGGACACTGATGTCACAGAACCCTGGTCCCCAATAAATCCGGCCACCTTCCTGTGTCTCCTGCAGGAGTAATTTCCATACCTGAGTGTGCCGGAATAGTGCCAGGAGCTGTGCTATGGGCACTGTTGTCTCAGAACCCTGGTCCCCAATAAATCCGGCCACCTTCCTGTGTCTCCTGCAGGAGTAATTTCCATACCTGAGTGTGCCGGTATATTGCCAGGAGCTGTGCTATGGACACTGTTGTCTCAGAACCCTGGTCCCCAATAAATCCAGCCACCTTCCTGTGTCTCCTGCAGGAGTAATTTCCATACCTGAGTGTGCCGGTATATTGCCAGGAGCTGTGCTATGGGCACTGTTGTCTCAGAACCCTGGTCCCCAATAAATCCAGCCACCTTCCTGTGTCTCCTGCAGGAGTAAATTCCATATCTGAGTGTGACGGTATATTGCCAGGAGCTGTGCTATGGACACTGTTGTCACAGAGCCCTGGTCCCCAATAAATCCAGCCACCTTCCTGTGTCTCCTGCAGGAGTAATTTCCATACCTGAGTGTGCCGGGATATTGCCAGGAGCTGTGCTATGGACACTGTTGTCACAGAACCCTGGTCCGCAATAAATCCGGCCACCTTCCTGTGTCTCCTGCAGGAGTAATATCCATATCTGAGTGTGCCGGTATATTGCCAGGAGCTGTGCTATGGACACTGTTGTCACAGAGCCCTGGTCCCCAATAAATCCGGCCACCTTCCTGTGTATCCTGCAGGAGTAATTTCCATACCTGAGTGTGCCGGTATATTTCCAGGAGCTGTGCTATGGACACTGTTGTCACAGAGCCCTGGTCCCCAATAAATCCGGCCACCTTCCTGTGTCTCCTGCAGGAAGAATTGCCATTCCTGAGTGTGCCGGTATATTGCCAGGACCTGTGTTATGGACACTGATGTCACAAAACCCTGGTCCCCAATAAATCCGGCCACTTTCCTGTGTCTCCTGCAGGAGTAATTTCCATACCTGAGTGTGCCGGTATATTGCCAGGAGCTGTGCTATGGAAACTGATGTCACAGAACCCTGGTCCCCAATAAATCCGGGCACCTTCCTGTGTCTCCTGCAGGAGTAATTTCCATACCTGCATGTGCCCGTAAATTGCCAGGAGTTGTGCTATGGACACTGATGTCACAGAGCCCTTGTCCCCAATAAATCCGGCCACCTTCCTGTGTCTCCTGCAGGAGTAATTACCATTCTTGAGTGTGCGGGTATAGTGCCAGGAGCTGTGCTATGGACACTGTTGTCACAGAGCCCTGGTCCCCAATAAATCCGGCCACCTTCCTGTGTCTCCTGCAGGAGTAAATTCCATATCTGAGTGTGCCGGTATATTGCCAGGAGCTGTGCTATGGACACTGTTGTCACAGAACCCTGATCCCCAATAAACCGGACACCTTCCTGTGTCCCCTGCAGGAGTAATTTCCATACCTGAGTGTGCCGGTATATTGCCAGGAGCTGTGCTATGGACACTGTTGTCACAGAACCCTGGTCGCCAATAAATCCGGCCACCTTCCTGTGTCTCCTGCAGGAGTAATTACCATACCTGAGTGTGCCAGTATAGTGCCAGGAGCTGTGCTATGGACACTGATGTCACAGAACCCTGGTCCCCAATAAATCCGGCCACCTTCCTGTGTCTCCTGCAGGAGTAATTTCCATACCTGAGTGTGCCGGTATATTGCCAGGAGCTGTGCTATGGACACTGTTGTCACAGAACCCTGATCCCCAATAAACCGGACACCTTCCTGTGTCTCCTGCAGGAGTAATTACCATACCTGAGTGTGCCGGTATATAGCCAGGAGCTGTGCTATGGACACTGTTGTCACAGAGCCCTGGTCCCAAAAAAATCTGGCCACCTTCCTGTGTCTCCTGCAGGAGTAATGTCCATACCTGAGTTTGCCGGTATAGTTCCAGGAGCTGTGCTATGGACACTGTTGTCACAGAGCCCTGGTCCCCAATAAATCCAGCCACCTTCCTGTGTCTCCTGCAGGAGTAATTTCCATACCTGATTGTGCCGGTATAGTTCCAGGAGCTGTGCTATGGACACTGTTGTCACAGAACCCTGGTCCCCAATAAATCCGGCCACCTTCCTGTGTCTCCTGCAGGAGTAATTTCCACACCTGGGTGTGCCGGTATATTGCCGGGAGCTGTGCTATGGACACTGTTGTCACAGAGCCCTGGTCCCCAATAAATCCGGCCACCTTGTTGTGTCTCCTGCAGGAGTAAATTCCATATCTGAGTGTGCCAGTATAGTGCCAGGAGCTGTGCTATGGACACTGTTGTCACAGAACCCTGGTCCGCAATAAATCCAGCCACCTTCCTGTGTCTCCTGCAGGAGTAATTTCCATACCTGAGTGTGCCGGTATATTGCCATGAGCTGTGCTATGGACACTGTTGTCACAGAGCCCTGGTCCCCAATAAATCCAGCCACCTTCCTGTGTCTCCTGCAGGAGTAATTTCCATACCTGATTGTGCCGGTATAGTTCCAGGAGCTGTGCTATGGACACTGTTGTCACAGAACCCTGGTCCTCAATAAATCCGGCCACCTTCCCGTGTCTCCTGCAGGAGTAATTTCCATACCTGAGTGTGCCGGTATATTGCCAGGAGCTGTGCTATGGACACTGTTGTCACAGAACCCTGGTCCTCAATAAATCCGGCCACCTTCCCGTGTCTCCTGCAGGAGTAATTTCCATACCTGAGTGTGCCGGTATAGTGCCAGGAGCTGTGCTATGGACACTGTTGGCACAGAACCGTGGTCCCCAATAAATCCGGCCACCTTCCTGTGTCTCCTGCAGGAGTAATTACCATACCTGAGTGTGCCGGTATATTGCCATGAGCTGTGCTATGGACACTGTTGTCACAGAACCCTGGTCCGCAAAAAATCCAGCCACCTTCCTGTGTCTCCTGCCGGAGTAATTTCCATACCTGAGTGTACCGGTATATTGCCAGGAGCTGTGCTATGGACACTGTTGCAATAGAGTCCTGGTCCCCAATAAATCCAGCCACCTTTCTGTGTCTCCTGCAGGAGTAATTTCCATACCTGAGTGTGCCCGTATAATGCCAGGAGCTGTGCTATGGACACTGATGTCACAGAGCCCTTGTCCCCAATAAATCCAACCACCTTCCTGTGTCTCCTGCAGGAGTAATTTCCATACCTGAGTATGCCGGTATAGTGCCAGGAGCTGTGCTATGGACACTGTTGTCACAGAGCCCAGGTCCCCAATAAATCCGGCCTCCTTCCTGTGTCTCCTGCAGGAGAAATTACCATACCTGAGTGTGCCGGTATATTGCCAGGAGCTGTGCTATGGACACTGTTGTCACAGAACCCTGGTCCGCAATAAATCCAGCCACCTTCCTGTGTCTCCTGCAGGAGAAATTACCATACCTGAGTGTGCCAGTATAGTGCCAGGAGCTGTGCTATTTACACTGATGTCACAGAACCCTGGTCCCCAATAAATCCGGCCACCTTTCTGTGTCTCCTGCAGGAGTAATTTCCATACCTGAGTGTGCCGGTATATTGCCAGGAGCTGTGCTATGGACACTGTTGTCACAGAACCCTGGTCCCCAATAAATCCAGCCACCTTCCCGTGTCTCCTGCAGGAGTAATTTCCATACCTGAGTGTGCCCGTATATTGCCAGGAGCTGTGCTATGGACACTGATGTCACAGAGCCCTTGTCCCCAATAAATCCGACCACCTTCCTGTGTCTCCTGCAGGAGTAATTTCCATACCTGAGTGTGCCGGTATAGTGCCAGGAGCTGTGCTATGGACACTGATGTCACAGAACCCTGGTCGCCAATAAATCCGGCCACCTTCCTGTGTCTCCTGCAGGAGTAATTTCCATACCTGAGTGTGCCGGTATATTGCCAGGAGCTGTGCTATGGACACTGTTGTCTCAGAACCCTGGTCCCCAATAAATCCAGCCACCTTCCTGTGTCTCCTGCAGGAGTAATTTCCATACCTGAGTGTGCCGGTATATTGCCAGGAGCTGTGCTATGGGCACTGTTGTCTCAGAACCCTGGTCCCCAATAAATCCAGCCACCTTCCTGTGTCTCCTGCAGGAGTAAATTCCATATCTGAGTGTGACGGTATATTGCCAGGAGCTGTGCTATGGACACTGTTGTCACAGAGCCCTGGTCCCCAATAAATCCAGCCACCTTCCTGTGTCTCCTGCAGGAGTAATTTCCATACCTGAGTGTGCCGGGATATTGCCAGGAGCTGTGCTATGGACACTGTTGTCACAGAACCCTGGTCCGCAATAAATCCGGCCACCTTCCTGTGTCTCCTGCAGGAGTAATATCCATATCTGAGTGTGCCGGTATATTGCCAGGAGCTGTGCTATGGACACTGTTGTCACAGAGCCCTGGTCCCCAATAAATCCGGCCACCTTCCTGTGTATCCTGCAGGAGTAATTTCCATACCTGAGTGTGCCGGTATATTTCCAGGAGCTGTGCTATGGACACTGTTGTCACAGAGCCCTGGTCCCCAATAAATCCGGCCACCTTCCTGTGTCTCCTGCAGGAAGAATTGCCATTCCTGAGTGTGCCGGTATATTGCCAGGACCTGTGTTATGGACACTGATGTCACAAAACCCTGGTCCCCAATAAATCCGGCCACTTTCCTGTGTCTCCTGCAGGAGTAATTTCCATACCTGAGTGTGCCGGTATATTGCCAGGAGCTGTGCTATGGAAACTGATGTCACAGAACCCTGGTCCCCAATAAATCCGGGCACCTTCCTGTGTCTCCTGCAGGAGTAATTTCCATACCTGCATGTGCCCGTAAATTGCCAGGAGTTGTGCTATGGACACTGATGTCACAGAGCCCTTGTCCCCAATAAATCCGGCCACCTTCCTGTGTCTCCTGCAGGAGTAATTACCATACTTGAGTGTGCGGGTATAGTGCCAGGAGCTGTGCTATGGACACTGTTGTCACAGAGCCCTGGTCCCCAATAAATCCGGCCACCTTCCTGTGTCTCCTGCAGGAGTAAATTCCATATCTGAGTGTGCCGGTATATTGCCAGGAGCTGTGCTATGGACACTGTTGTCACAGAACCCTGATCCCCAATAAACCGGACACCTTCCTGTGTCCCCTGCAGGAGTAATTTCCATACCTGAGTGTGCCGGTATATTGCCAGGAGCTGTGCTATGGACACTGTTGTCACAGAACCCTGGTCGCCAATAAATCCGGCCACCTTCCTGTGTCTCCTGCAGGAGTAATTACCATACCTGAGTGTGCCAGTATAGTGCCAGGAGCTGTGCTATGGACACTGTTGTCACAGAACCCTGATCCCCAATAAACCGGACACCTTCCTGTGTCTCCTGCAGGAGTAATTACCATACCTGAGTGTGCCGGTATATTGCCAGGAGCTGTGCTATGGACACTGTTGTCTCAGAACCCTGGTCCCCAATAAATCCGGCCCCCTTCCTGTGTCTCCTGCAGGAGTAATTTCCATACCTGAGTGTGCCGGTATATTGCCAGGAGCTGTGCTATGGACACTGTTGTCACAGAGCCCTGGTCCCAAAAAAATCTGGCCACCTTCCTGTGTCTCCTGCAGGAGTAATGTCCATACCTGAGTGTGCCGGTATAGTTCCAGGAGCTGTGCTATGGACACTGTTGTCACAGAGCCCTGGTCCCCAATAAATCCAGCCACCTTCCTGTGTCTCCTGCAGGAGTAATTTCCATACCTGATTGTGCCGGTATAGTTCCTGGAGCTGTGCTATGGACACTGTTGTCACAGAACCCTGGTCCCCAATAAATCCGGCCACCTTCCTGTGTCTCCTGCAGGAGTAATTTCCACACCTGGGTGTGCCGGTATATTGCCGGGAGCTGTGCTATGGACACTGTTGTCACAGAGCCCTGGTCCCCAATAAATCCGGCCACCTTGTTGTGTCTCCTGCAGGAGTAAATTCCATATCTGAGTGTGCCAGTATAGTGCCAGGAGCTGTGCCATGGACACTGTTGTCACAGAACCCTGGTCCGCAATAAATCCAGCCACCTTCCTGTGTCTCCTGCAGGAGTAATTTCCATACCTGAGTGTGCCGGTATATTGCCATGAGCTGTGCTATGGACACTGTTGTCACAGAGCCCTGGTCCCCAATAAATCCAGCCACCTTCCTGTGTCTCCTGCAGGAGTAATTTCCATACCTGATTGTGCCGGTATAGTTCCAGGAGCTGTGCTATGGACACTGTTGTCACAGAACCCTGGTCCTCAATAAATCCGGCCACCTTCCCGTGTCTCCTGCAGGAGTAATTTCCATACCTGAGTGTGCCGGTATATTGCCAGGAGCTGTGCTATGGACACTGTTGTCACAGAACCCTGGTCCTCAATAAATCCGGCCACCTTCCCGTGTCTCCTGCAGGAGTAATTTCCATACCTGAGTGTGCCGGTATAGTGCCAGGAGCTGTGCTATGGACACTGTTGGCACAGAACCGTGGTCCCCAATAAATCCGGCCACCTTCCTGTGTCTCCTGCAGGAGTAATTACCATACCTGAGTGTGCCGGTATATTGCCATGAGCTGTGCTATGGACACTGTTGTCACAGAACCCTGGTCCGCAAAAAATCCAGCCACCTTCCTGTGTCTCCTGCCGGAGTAATTTCCATACCTGAGTGTACCGGTATATTGCCAGGAGCTGTGCTATGGACACTGTTGCAATAGAGTCCTGGTCCCCAATAAATCCAGCCACCTTTCTGTGTCTCCTGCAGGAGTAATTTCCATACCTGAGTGTGCCCGTATAATGCCAGGAGCTGTGCTATGGACACTGATGTCACAGAGCCCTTGTCCCCAATAAATCCAACCACCTTCCTGTGTCTCCTGCAGGAGTAATTTCCATACCTGAGTATGCCGGTATAGTGCCAGGAGCTGTGCTATGGACACTGTTGTCACAGAGCCCAGGTCCCCAATAAATCCGGCCACCTTCCTGTGTCTCCTGCAGGAGAAATTACCATACCTGAGTGTGCCGGTATATTGCCAGGAGCTGTGCTATGGACACTGTTGTCACAGAACCCTGGTCCGCAATAAATCCAGCCACCTTCCTGTGTCTCCTGCAGGAGAAATTACCATACCTGAGTGTGCCAGTATAGTGCCAGGAGCTGTGCTATTTACACTGATGTCACAGAACCCTGCTCCCCAATAAATCCGGCCTCCTTCCTGTGTCTCCTGCAGGAGTAATTTCCATACCTGAGTGTGCCGGTATATTGCCAGGAGCTGTGCTCTGGACACTGTTGTCACAGAAACCTGGTCCCCGATAAATCCAGCCACCTTCCTGTGTCTCCTGCAGGAAGAATTGCCATACCTGAGTGTGCCGGTATATTGCCAGGACCTGTGTTATGGACACTGATGTCACAGAATCCTGGTCCCCAATAAATCCGGCCACCTTTCTGTGTCTCCTGCAGGAGTAATTTCCATACCTGAGTGTGCCGGTATATTGCCAGGAGCTGTGCTATGGACACTGTTGTCACAGAACCCTGGTCCCCAATAAATCCAGCCACCTTCCCGTGTCTCCTGCAGGAGTAATTTCCATACCTGAGTGTGCCCGTATATTGCCAGGAGCTGTGCTATGGACACTGATGTCACAGAGCCCTTGTCCCCAATAAATCCGACCACCTTCCTGTGTCTCCTGCAGGAGTAATTTCCATACCTGAGTGTGCCGGTATAGTGCCAGGAGCTGTGCTATGGACACTGATGTCACAGAACCCTGGTCGCCAATAAATCCGGCCACCTTCCTGTGTCTCCTGCAGGAGTAATTACCATACTTGAGTGTGCCGGTATAGTGCCAGGAGCTGTGCTATGGACACTGTTGTCACAGAACCCTGGTCCGCAATAAATCTGGCCACCTTCCTGTGTCTCCTGCAGGAGTAATTTCCATACCTGAGTGTGCCGGTATATTGCCAGGAGCTGTGCTATGGACATTGTTGCAATAGAGCCCTGGTCCCCAATAAATCCAGCCACCTTCCTGTGTCTCCTGCAGGAGTAATTTCCATACCTGAGTGTGCCGGTATAGTGCCAGGAGCTGTGCTATGGACACTGTTGTCACAGAGCCCTGGTCCCCAATAAATCCGTCCCCCTTCCTGTGTCTCCTGCAGGAGTAATTACCATACCTGAGTGTGCCGGTATAGTGCCAGGAGCTGTGCTATGGACACTGATGTCACAGAACCCTGGTCCCCAATAAATCCAGCCACCTTCCTGTGTCTCCTGCAGGAGTAATTACCATACTTGAGTGTGCGGGTATAGTGCCAGGAGCTGTGCTATGGACACTGTTGTCACAGAACCCTGGTCCGCAATAAATCCGGCCACCTTCCTGTGTCTCCTGCAGGAGTAATTTCCATACCTGTGTGTGTCGGTATAGTGCCAGGAGCTGTGCTATGGACACTGTTGTCACAGAACCCTGATCCCCAATAAACCGGACACCTTCCTGTGTCTCCTGCAGGAGTAATTACCATACCTGAGTGTGCCGGTATATAGCCAGGAGCTGTGCTATGGACACTGTTGTCACAGAGCCCTGGTCCCAAAAAAATCTGGCCACCTTCCTGTGTCTCCTGCAGGAGTAATGTCCATACCTGAGTGTGCCGGTATAGTTCCAGGAGCTGTGCTATGGACACTGTTGTCACAGAACCCTGGTCCGCAATAAATCCAGCCACCTTCCAGTCTCCTGCAGGAGTAATTTCCATACCTGAGTGTGCCGGTATATTGCCAGGAGCTGTGCTATAGACACTGTTGTCACAGAGCCCTGGTCCCCAATAAATCCAGCCACCTTCCTGTGTCCCCTGCAGGAGTAATTTCCATACCTGAGTGTGCCGGTATAGTTCCAGGAGCTGTGCTATGGACACTGCTGTCACAGAACCCTGGTCCCCAATAAATCCGGCCACCTTCCTGTGTCTCCTGCAGGAGTAATTTCCATACCTGAGTGTGCCGGTATATTGCCAGGAGCTGTGCTATGGACATTAATGTCACAGAGCCCTGGTCCCCAATAAATCCGGCCACCTTCCTGTGTCTCCTGCAGGAGTAATTTCCATACCTGAGTGTGCCGGTATATTGCCAGGAGCTGTGCTATGGACACTGTTGTCACAGAACCCTGGTCCCCAATAAATCCAACCACCTTCCTGTGTCTCCTGCAGGAGTAATTTCCATACCTGAGTGTGCCGGTATAGTGCCAGGACCTGTGCTATGGACACTGTTGTCACAGAGCCCAGGTCCCCAATAAATCCGGCCACCTTCCTGTGTCTCCTGCAGGAGTAATTTCCATACCTGAGTATGCTGGTATATTGCCAGGAGCTGTGCTATGGACACTGTTGTCACAGAACCCTGGTCCCCAATAAATCCGGCCACCTTCCTGTGTCTCCTGCAGGAGTAATTTCCATACCTGAGTGTGCCGGTATATTGCCAGGAGCTGTGCTATGGACACTGTTGTCACAGAACCCTGGTCCGCAATAAATCCAGCCACCTTCCAGTCTCCTGCAGGAGTAATTTCCATACCTGAGTGTGCCCGTATATTGCCAGGAGCTGTGCTATGGACACTGATGTCACAGAGCCCTTGTCCCCAATAAATCCGACCACCTTCCTGTGTCTCCTGCAGGAGTAATTTCCATACCTGAGTATGCCGGTATAGTGCCAGGAGCTGTGCTATGGACACTGTTGTCACAGAGCCCAGGTCCCCAATAAATCCGGCCACCTTCCTGTGTCTCCTGCAGGAGTAATTTCCATACCTGAGTGTGCCCGTATATTGCCAGGAGCTGTGCTATGGACACTGATGTCACAGAGCCCTTGTCCCCAATAAATCCAGCCACCTTCCTGTGTCTCCTGCAGGAGTAATTTCCATACCTGAGTGTGCCCGTATATTGCCAGGAGCTGTGCTATGGACACTGATGTCACAGAGCCCTTGTCCCCAATAAATCCAGCCACCTTCCTGTGTCTCCTGCAGGAGTAATTTCCATACCTGAGTGTGCCCGTATATTGCCAGGAGCTGTGCTATGGACACTGTTGTCACAGAGCCCTGGTCCCCAATAAATCCAGCCACCTTCCTGTGTCTCCTGCAGGAGTAATTTCCATACCTGAGTGTGCCCGTATATTGCCAGGAGCTGTGCTATGGACACTGATGTCACAGAGCCCTTGTCCCCAATAAATCCGACCACCTTCCTGTGTCTCCTGCAGGAGTAATTTCCATACCTGAGTATGCCGGTATAGTGCCAGGAGCTGTGCTATGGACACTGTTGTCACAGAGCCCAGGTCCCCAATAAATCCGGCCACCTTCCTGTGTCCCCTGCATGAGTCATTTCCATACCTGAGTGTGCCGGTATAGTGCCAGGAGCTGTGCTATGGACACTGATGTCACAGAACCCTGGTCGCCAATAAATCCGGCCACCTTCCTGTGTCTCCTGCAGGAGTAATTACCATACTTGAGTGTGCGGGTATAGTGCCAGGAGCTGTGCTATGGACACTGTTGTCACAGAACCCTGGTCCGCAATAAATCCGGCCACCTTCCTGTGTCTCCTGCAGGAGTAATTTCCATACCTGAGTGTGTCGGTATATTGCCAGGAGCTGTGCTATGGACACTGTTGTCACAGAGCCCTGGTCCCCAATAAATCCAGCCACCTTCCTGTGTCTCCTGCAGGAGTAATTGCCATACCTGAGTGTGCCGGTATATTGCCAAGAGCTGTGCTATGGACACTGATGTCACAGAACCCTGGTCCCCAATAAATCCGGCCACCTTCCTGTGTCTCCTGCAGGTGTAATTTCCATACCTGAGTGTGCCAGTATAGTGCCAGGAGCTGTGCTATGGACACTGTTGTCACAGAACCCTGGTCCACAATAAATTCAGCCACCTTCCTGTGTCTCCTGCAGGAGTAATTTCCATACCTGATTGTGCCGGTATAGTTCCAGGAGCTGTGCTATGGACACTGTTGTCACAGAGCCCTGGTCCCCAATAAATCCGGCCACCTTCCTGTGTCTCATGCAGGAGTAATTTCCATACCTGAGTGTGCCGGTATATTGCCAGGAGCTGTGCTATGGACACTGATGTCACAGAACCCTGGTCCGCAAAAAATCCGGCCAACTTCCTGTGTCTCCTGCAGGAGTAATTTCCATACCTGATTGTGCCGGTATAGTTCCAGGAGCTGTGCTATGGACACTGTTGTCACAGAACCCTGGTCCGCAATAAATCCAGCCACCTTCCTGTGTCTCCTGCAGGAGTAATTTCCATACCTGATTGTGCCGGTATAGTTCCAGGAGCTGTGCTATGGACACTGTTGTCACAGAGCCCTGGTCCCCAATAAATCCGGCCACCTTCCTGTGTCTCCTGCCGGAGTAATTTCCATACCTGAGTGTGCCGGTATATTGCCAGGAGCTGTGCTATGGATACTGTTGTCACAGAGCCCTGGTCCCCAATAAATCCGGCCCCCTTCCTGTATCTCCTGCAGGAGTAATTACCACACCTGTGTGTGCCGGTATATTGCCAGGAGCTGTGCTATGGACACTGTTGCAATAGAGTCCTGGTCCCCAATAAATCCAGCCACCTTTCTGTGTCTCCTGCAGGAGTAATTTCCATACCTGAGTGTGCCGGTATATTGCCAGGAGCTGTGCTATGGACACTGTTGTCACAGAACCCTGGTCCCCAATAAATCCAACCACCTTCCTGTGTCTCCTGCAGGAGTAATTTCCATACCTGAGTGTGCCGGTATAGTGCCAGGAGCTGTGCTATGGACACTGTTGTCACAGAGCCCAGGTCCCCAATAAATCCGGCCACCTTCCTGTGTCTCCTGCAGGAGTAATTTCCATACCTGAGTATGCTGGTATATTGCCAGGAGCTGTGCTATGGACACTGTTGTTACAGAACCCTGGTCCCCAATAAATCCGGCCACCTTCCTGTGTCTCCTGCAGGAGTAATTTCCATACCTGAGTGTGCCGGTATATTGCCAGGAGCTGTGCTATGGACACTGTTGTCACAGAACCCTGGTCCGCAATAAATCCAGCCACCTTCCAGTCTCCTGCAGGAGTAATTTCCATACCTGAGTGTGCCGGTATATTGCCAGTAGCTGTGCTATGGACACTGTTGTCACAGAGCCCTGGTCCCCAATAAATCCGGCCACCTTCCTGTGTCTCCTGCAGGAGAAATTACCATACCTGAGTGTGCCAGTATAGTGCCAGGAGCTGTGCTATTTACACTGATGTCACAGAACCCTGGTCCCCAATAAATCCGGCCTCCTTCTTGTGTCTCCTGCAGGAGTAATTTCCATACCTGAGTGTGCCGGTATATTGCCAGGAGCTGTGCTATGGACACTGTTGTCACAGAAACCTGGTCCCCGATAAATCCAGCCACCTTCCTGTGTCTCCTGCAGGAGTAATTACCATACCTGAGTGTGCCGGTATATTGCCAGGAGCTGTGCTATGGACACTGTTGTCACAGAAACCTGGTCCCCGATAAATCCAGCCACCTTCCTGTGTCTCCTGCAGGAGTAATTTCCATACCTGAGTGTGCCGGTATATTGCCAGGACCTGTGTTATGGACACTGATGTCACAGAACCCTGGTCCCCAATAAATCCGGCCACCTTTCTGTGTCTCCTGCAGGAGTAATTTCCATACCTGAGTGTGCCGGTATATTGCCAGGAGCTGTGCTATGGACACTGTTGTCACAGAACCCTGGTCCCCAATAAATCCGGCCACCTTCCTGTGTCTCCTGCAGGAGTAATTTCCATACCTGAGTGTGCCTGTATAGTGCCAGGAGCTGTGCTATGGACACTGTTGTTACAGAGCCCTGGTCACCAATAAATCCGACCACCTTCCTGTGTCTCCTGCAGGAGTAATTTCCATACCTGAGTGTGCCGGTATATTGCCAGGAGCTGTGCTATGGACACTGTTGTCACAGAACCCCGGTCCCCAATAAATCCGGCCACCTTCCTGTGTCTCCTGCAGGAGTAATTTCCATACCTGAGTGTGCCGGTATAGTGCCAGGAGCTGTGCTATGGACACTGATGTCACAGAACCCTGGTCGCCAATAAATCCGGCCACCTTCCTGTGTCTCCTGCAGGAGTAATTACCATACTTGAGTGTGCCGGTATAGTGCCAGGAGCTGTGCTATGGACACTGTTGTCACAGAACCCTGGTCCGCAATAAATCTGGCCACCTTCCTGTGTCTCCTGCAGGAGTAATTTCCATACCTGAGTGTGCCGGTATATTGCCAGGAGCTGTGCTATGGACACTGTTGTCACAGAGCCCTGGTCCCCAATAAATCTGGCCACCTTCCTGTGTCTCCTGCAGGAGTAATTTCCATACCTGAGTGTGCCGGTATAGTTCCAGGAGCTGTGCTATGGACACTGTTGTCACAGAGCCCGGGTCCCCAATAAATCCAGCCACCTTCCCGTGTCTCCTGCAGGAGTAATATCCATATCTGAGTGTGCCGGAATATTGCCAGGAGCTGTGCTATGGACACTGTTGTCACAGAACCCTGGTCCCCAACTAATCCGGCCACCTTTCTGTGTCTCCTGCAGGAGTAATTACCATACCTGAGTGTGCCGGTATAGTGCCAGGAGCTGTGCTATGGACACTGTTGTCACAGAGCCCTGGTCCCCAATAAATCCGACCACCTTCCTGTGTCTCCTGCAGGAGTAATTTCCATACCTGAGTGTGCCGGTATATTGCCAGGAGCTGTGCTATGGACACTGTTGTCACAGAGCCCTGGTCCCCAATAAATCCAGCCACCTTCCTGTGTCTCCTGCAGGAGTAATTTCCACACCTGAGTGTGCCGGTATATTGCCAGGAGCTGTGCTATGGACACTGTTGTCACAGAGCCCTGGTCCCCAATAAATCCAGCCACCTTCCTGTGTCTCCTGCAGGAGTAATTTCCATACCTGAGTGTGCCGGTATAGTTCCAGGAGCTGTGCTATGGACACTGTTGTCACAGAGCCCTGGTCCCCAATAAATCCAGCCACCTTCCTGTGTCTCCTGCAGGAGTAATTTCCATACCTGAGTGTGCCGGTATAGTTCCAGGAGCTGTGCTATGGACACTGTTGTCACAGAGCCCTGGTCCCCAATAAATCCAGCCACATTCCTGTGTCTCCTGCAGGAGTAATTTCCACACCTGAGTGTGCCGGTATATTGCCAGGAGCTGTGCTATGGACACTGTTGTCACAGAACCTTGGTCCCCAACTAATCCGGCCACCTTTCTGTGTCTCCTGCAGGAGTAATTTCCATACCTGAGTGTGTTGGTATAGTGCCAGGAGCTGTGCTATGGACACTGTTGTCACATAACCCTGGTCCCCAATAAATCCGACCACCTTCCTGTATCTCCTGCAGGAGTAATTTCCATACCTGAGTGTGCCGGTATATTGCCAGGAGCTGTACTATGGACACTGTAGTCACAGAACCCTGGTCCCCAATAAATCCGGCCACCTACCTGTGTCTCCTGCAGGAGTAATTTCCATACCTGAGTGTGCCGGTATATTGCCAGGATCTGTGCTATGGACACTGTTGTCACAGAGCCCTGGTCCCCAATAAATCCAGCCACCTTCCTGTGTCTCCTGCTGTAGTAATTTCCATACCTGAGTGTACCAGTATAGTGCCAGGAGCTGTGCTATGGACACTGTTGTCACAGAACCCGGGTCCCCAATAAATCCTGCCACCTTCCTGTGTCTCCTGCAGGAGTAATTTCCATACCTGAGTGTGCCGGTATATTGCCAGGAGCTGTGCTATGGACACTGTAGTCACAGAACCCTGGTCCCCAATAAATCCAGCCACCTTCCTGTGTCTCCTGCTGGAGTAATTTCCATACCTGAGTGTGCCGGTGTAGTGCCAGGAGATGTGCTATTGACACTGTTGTCACAGAGCCCTGGTCCCCAATAAATCCGGCCCCCTTCCTGTGTCTTCTGCAGGAGTAATTTCCATACCTGAGTGTGCCGGTATATTGCCAGGAGCTGTGCTATAGACACTGTTGTCACAGAGCCCTGGTCCCCAATAAATCCGGCCACCTTCCTGTGTCTCCTGCAGAAGTAATTTCCATACCTGAGTATGCCGGTATATTGCCAGGAGCTGTGCTATGGACACTGTTGTCACAAAGCCCTGGTCCGCAATAAATCCGGCCACCTTCCTGTGTCTCCTGCAGGAGTAATTTCCATACCTGAGTGTACCGGTATATTGCCAGGAGCTGTGCTATGGACACTGATGTCACAGAACCCTGGTCCCCAATAAATCCAGCCCCCTTCCTGTGTCTCCTGCTGGAGTAATTTTGATACCTGAGTATGCCGGTATATTGCCAGGAGCTGTGCTATGGACACTGTTGTCACAGAACCCTGGTCCCCAATAAATCCGGCTAACTTCCTGTGTCTCCTGCAGGAGTAATTACCATACCTGAGTGTGCCGGTATATTGCCAGGAGCTGTGCTATGTACACTGTTGTCACAGAGCCCTGGTCCCCAATAAATCCTTCCACCTTCCTGTGTCTCCTGCAGGAGTAATTGCCATACCTGAGTGTGCCGGTATATTGCCAGGAGCTGTGCTATGGACATTGTTGCAATAGAGCCCTGGTCCCCAATAAATCCAGCCACCTTTCTGTGTCTCCTGCAGGAGTAATTTCCATACCTGAGTGTGCCCGTATATTGCCAGGAGCTGTGCTATGGACACTGTTGTCTCAGAACCTTGGTCCCCAATAAATCCAGCCACCTTCCTGTGTCTCCTGCAGGAGTAATTACCATACCTGAGTGTACCGGTATATTGCCAGGAGCTGTGCTATGGACACTGTTGTCATAGAGCCCTGGTCCCCAATAAATCCAGCCACCTTCCTGTGTCTCCTGCAGGAGTAATTTCCATACCTGAGTGTACCGGTATATTGCCAGGAGCTGTGCTATGGACACTGTTGCCACAGAACCCTGGTCCCCAATAAATCCGGCCACCTTTCTGTGTCTCCTGCAGGAGTAATTTCCATACCTGAGTGTGCTGGTATATTGCCAGGAGCTGTGCTATGGACACTGTTGCCACAGAACCCTGGTCCCCAATAAATCCGGCCACCTTTCTGTGTCTCCTGCAGGAGTAATTTCCATACCTGAGTGTGCTGGTATATTGCCAGGAGCTGTGCTATGGACACTGTTGCCACAGAACCCTGGTCCCCAATAAATCCGGCCACCTTTCTGTGTCTCCTGCAGGAGTAATTTCCATACCTGATTGTGCTGGTATATTGCCAGGAGCTCTGCTATGGACACTGTTGTCACAGAGCCCTGGTCCCCAATAAATCCGGCCACCTTCCTGTGTCTCCTGCAGGAGTAATTTCCATACCTGAGTGTGCTGGTATATTGCCAGGAGCTGTGCTATGGACACTGTTGTCTCAGAACCGTGGTCCCCAATAAATCCAGCCACCTTCCCGTGTCTCCTGCAGGAGTAATTTGGCACCGTCTGTCCCGGACCAGACAGAATCTGTAAAACACTTTTCACAGCCTTCCTATTGTCAGTGCAGGAATCGTACAGCTGATATCCCAGAGTCACATTCGGTAAAAGTTCTGGGTCCTTATTTATTTCATTAACAGCAAAGAGAAAGACCAGCAAATATTTGTAATACAGGGGAACCGGCCTGAGGAAATACAAATAGTACAGGAAATTAGATACAAGATAGTACATTTTCAGTATGTCTGTTTTAGAGTTGTCCCAAACTGTTAGCCCTCAAACTCATTAGCGCAAACATTGGTGGTTATGGCAAGTTCGGCCCGCCCCCTATACTACATTATAGGGATAAACTTTGACCCTCTACATCACAGTCAGCAGACACATGACAGCCATTCAGGCTGCACTCCCTCCTTGAGGCCCCCCGCCCCCCTATATAAGGCAGCTGCATTGGACATTATGTCACTCGGTGTTGCTGCAGTAATGAGAGAAGGGAGAGGAACCTGCTGCAGAGATAGGGAAAGCTTAGTTACACTCTTGTAGCTTGCTCCTAGATGATAAGAGCCCTTGTCAGAGCTAATGTTCTTGTGAAGTGTTTTTTTTTTTTTGTGTGTGTGCCACTGACACTTCATTATACAGCCCTGTGTGTCGCAGCTGGCCCTTGCTAATTGCTATACTGTGCCAGGCCCAGCACATTCAGTGCCTGCCTTTTCACTGCACCTGTGTGTGTGACAGCTGCACATTTGTAATACCAGTCCGACCGTGCATACCTGTTCATGTTCACTGCACCTGCGTGACAGCATGCAGTGTTATATACCAGTCAGTGCATAACTGTTCACTGTACCTGTGTGTGTGTGTGACAGCTGCACATTTGTAATACCAGTCCAACCGTGCATACCTGTTCATGTTCACTGCACCTGCGTGACAGCATGCAATGTTATATACCAGTCAGTGCATAACTGTTCACTGTACCTGTGTGTGTGTGACAGCTGCACATTGTATTGATACCAATCACTGCATACCTGTTCATGTTCACTGCTCCTGCGTGACAGCATGCAATGTTATATACCAGTCAGTGCAAAACTGTTCACTGTACCTGTGTGTGTGACAGCTGCACATTGTATTGATACCAATCACTGCATACCTGTTCATGTTCACTGCACCTGCGTGACAGCATGCAATGTTATATACCAGTCAGTGCAAAACTGTTCACTGTACCTGTGTGTGTGACAGCTGCACATTGTATTGATACCAATCACTGCATACCTGTTCACTGCACCTGTGTGACAGCACGCAGTGTTATATACCAGTCACTGCATAACTGTTCACTGCACCTGTGTGTGTGACAGCTGCTCATTGTATTGATACAAGGGCTGTATTTAGGGCTTGGGCTCCCCTAGGCATCCCAAACCTACGGCGCCCCCTAGGAGGACGTTGGCAGCGCGCGAAGCATGCCGCGGTGAAAAATGGGCGTGGCCACAGAATGCAGTGGGTGTATCCATAACATAGTGGGTGTGGCCAATTAAAATTTCCTCGTAAGAGTGCAGCCCAAAGTCAGTGGGGCCATGGTTTCTCCCCAGGTATGAGTAAAGTGACCCTAAAAAAGCAAGTAGGAAATGCCCCCCCCCCCAAAAAAAAAAAACCCACACATTAGCCAGTGTTCTCTCGCACAAAATAGTGGTAGGTATTAGAGTGTAAGCTCCCCTGAGAAAAGTCAGTAACATGACTGTTCTCTGCAAAGTGCTGCAGAAGATGTCAGTGCTATATAAATACATAATAATATGGTAGGACATTAGACTATGACTATGGTAGGATTAGAGTGTGAGCTCCTCTGAGGACAGTCAGTGACATGACTATGTACTCTGTAAAGTGCTGCAGGAGATGTCAGTGCTATATAAATACATAATAATAATATGGTAGGACATTAGAGTAGGACTATAGTAGGATTAGAGTGTGAGCTCCTCTGAGGACAGTCAGTGACATGACTATGTACTCTGTAATGTGCTGCAGAAGATGTCAGTGCTAAATAAATACATAATAATAATATGGTAGGACATTAGACTATGACTATGGTAGGATTAGAGTGTGAGCTCCTCTGAGGATAGTCAGTGACATGACTATGTACTCTGTAAAGTGCTGCAGAAGATGTCAGTGCTATATGAATACATAATATTAATATGGTAGGACATTAGACTATGACTATGGTAGGATTAGAGTGTGAGCTCCTCCGAGGACAGTCAGTGACATGACTATGTACTCTGTAATGTGCTGCAGAAGATGTCAGTGCTATATAAATACATAATAATAATAATATGGTAGGACATTAGACTATGACTATGGTAGGATTAGAGTGTGAGCTCCTCTGAGGACAGTCAGTGACATGACTATGTACTCTGTAATGTGCTGCAGAAGATGTCAGTGCTATATAAATACATAATAATATGGTAGGACATTAGACTATGACTATGGTAGGATTAGAGTGTGAGCTCCTCTGAGGACAGTCAGTGACATGACTATGTACTCTGTAATGTGCTGCAGGAGATGTCAGTGCTATATAAATACATAATAACATGGTAGGACATTAGACTATGACTATGGTAGGATTAGAGTGTGAGCTCCTCTGAGGACAGTCAGTGACATGACTATGTACTCTGTAATGTGCTGCAGAAGATGTCAGTGCTATATAAATACATAATAACATGGTAGGACATTAGACTATGGAAGAATTAGATTGTAAGCTCCTCAGAGGATAGTCAGTGACATGACTACGTACTCCGTGAAGTACTGCTGAAGATGTAAGTACAATATAGTACAGTGGTATGGCACCATGATTGCGTAGTCGTTAGCACTCTCACCTTGCAGCACTGGGTTCCTGGTTCGAATCCTAGCCAGGTCAACATCTGCAAGGAGTTTGTATGTTCTCCCTGTGTCTGTGTGGGTTTCCTTCAGACACTCTGGTTTCCTCCCACATCCCAACACCATACGATACGGATAAGTATAATGTTAATTGGCTTCCCCTAAAAATTGGCCCTAGACTACGATACTTACATACACACATGACTATGGTAGGGATTAGATTGTGAGCTCCTCTGTGGGACAGTTATGTGACAAAACAATACAAACTCTGTACAGCGCTGCGTAATATGTTGGTGCTATATAAATAATTAGTATAAGTACAGTAGCCAGGTCTATAGGTGTCCAAATGCAGACATACTATAGGTGTCCCCAGTATAGATATCCAGGTCTATAGGTATCCCCAGTTTAGGTAGTAGTCAGGGGCGTAACTAGAAATCACTGGGCCCCCTTGTGAGAATTTGGATGCCCCCCCCCCCCCATAGGTGCCAAATAATCATAATGGGGCATCGTTTCCCCATAAAATAATCGTAATGCAGCAATGTTTCACCATAAAATAATCGCAATGTGTGCAGCATTTCAGCAGAGAATAATCGCAATGAGTGCAACATTTCACTAGAAAATAATCACAATGTGGGCAACATTTCACCTGAAAATAATCGCAATGTGGGCAACATTTCAGCAGAGAATAATCGCAATGAGTGCAACATTTCACCAGAAAATAATCACAATGTGGGCAGCATTTCAGCAGTAAATCACACAGTGGGCAGTGTCAGGAACCGGCCCGCGGCACGCCTGCATATACGGTTCCCGACTGCGGGTTTGACCAGATTAAGCAGGGAACAGCCTTATTTAAGCTACAAACAAGGCTGGAACCCCTCAAACACTTCCCACTGCCACCACTAGCATTGCTAGACACGTCCCCTCAGCTGTCGAGGGTTAAACACGCAATCTGCGTTTTCGTTTTTGGGTCAGCTTTGCGCTTAGGCCGAATACGAGAACGCCACGCACACACACAGTACAGTTGTACAGTAACACAATCAGACAATGATTTGTAATGCAAGTTACACTGTCGTGCAGCAAAACCACTAACAGTCATTCCGAACGATACTGTTAGACTTCCCACTCGGCTGCCGAGCGCAGAAGTGCCCCATACACACAATGCAATTACAATTTCATATGGTAGTGTTGCTCAAACATACAATTAGGCACGGACTTATACACAGCTACACTGCAGTCTCCTCTAGGCTATGAGTGTTAGTTTAGTACCACAGAAGTCAAGCTTATTAAATAACGATTTAATATTCCATAAAAACATAGAACAATGCAGAAAATAATATATACAGAAGATGTACAAAAAACAAAGTAAAAAAGTTACAAGATAAAAGTTACACAAATAAGAGGTTACAAAGATACACACCAAGCAATTTGCTTACTAAAATACAGGAATCCAGATAGAAGAACCTTGGACTTTTGTGGATGGACACAATTCTGGTTAGACCAGGAGTCCACTAGCTTGGGCCAGGAGACCAGCCGCAGCTACCGTCAGGAGGGGACTGATTTGAGGTAGCTGTCCCCTGGTTTTTATAATGAAATATTCGCCTCGAGGCTGTAAGCCTGTGTGAACGGGGGGGGGGGGACTAGATTTAATTACATCCTCAGTCATAATTGGATTTCCAGAGATCTAACATCCACATACATGAAAAGATTTCCCTAGTCCAAGTTACAGGTGACAACCCCATTGTTGACAGTATTTCCTAGCTAATCAAAGATAAGGATATCGTTTGCACCTCCACCAATAATTTAATTTCCTCACAATGAAATAGTGTTTCTTCACCAAAAGTTGACATGTGTGTTAGACTCTTCCTGACTAGTCTTGCTTTGTGTATTGAGACAATGGGCCGTCCCCTGAGTTCAAAAAGCCAGGCAGATAATCCCATTAGCAGGGAACCACTTTCAGAGGAACTGCATACAGAAACTCAAAGTACTTCATATGGTCAAGACAATACCCACTTCCTTGCCCCAAGCAATCAAAGGCAACAGCTCCCTTCTAGCAGACCTACATGGAACACAGGCAGAAAAATGAAAGAATATGTTCCTGTTATTCTTATATCATAAGCACCCCAGTATATTCCTGACAGGCAGCATAACACCAGTGGGCTGGCTGAGTACCTGGATGGGTGAGTGGGTAGTGGGCTGACTGGGTAGCTGGGTGAGCAAGCAGTGGGCTGGCTGAGTAATTAATTGCAGTATTTGTATAGCGCCTTTCTCCTGTCGGACTCAAAGCGCTTGTGAGGCAGCCACTAGAGTGCACTCAGTAAGCAGTAGCAGTGTTAAGTAGACTTGCCCAAGAAACTCCTTACTGAATAGGTGCTGGCTTACTGAACAGGCAGAGCCGAGATTTGAACCCAGATCTCCTGTGTCAGAGGCAGAGCCCTTAACCATTACATTATCCAGCCACTGCCTGGCTGGGCGAGCGGGCAGTGGGCTGGGTACCTGGATGGGCAGCGGGCTGGCTGGGTACCTGGCTGGGCATGCGGGCTGGCTGGGTACCTGGCTGGGCAGTGGGCTGGCTGGGTACCTGGCTGGGCAGCGGGCTGGCTGGGTACCTGGCTGGGCATGCGGGCTGGCTGGGTACCTGGCTGAGCATGCGGGCTGGCTGGGTCCCTGGCTGGGCATGCGGGCTGGCTGGGTACCTGGCTGGGCATGCGGGCTGGCTGGGTACCTGGCTGGGCATGTGGGCTGGCTGGGTACCTGGCTGGGCAGCAGGCTGGCTGGGTACCTGGCTGGGCAGCGGGCTTACTGGGTACCTGGCTGGGCATGTGGACTGGCTGGGTACCTGGCTGGGCATGTGGACTGGCTGGGTACTTGGCTGGGCATGCGGTCTGGCTGGGTACCTGGCTGGGCATGCAGGCTGGCTGGGTCCCTGGCTGGGCATGCGGTCTGGCTGGGTACCTGGCTGGGCATGCGGGCTGGCTGGGTACCTGGCTGGGCAGCGGGCTGGCTGGGTACCTGGCTGGGCATGTGGGCTGGCTGGGTACCTGGCTGGGAATGCAGGCTGGCTGGGTCCCTGGCTGGGCATGCGGTCTGGCTGGGTACCTGGCTGGGCAGCGGGCTGGCTGGGTACCTGGCTGGGCATGCGGGCTGGCTGGGTACCTGGCTGGGCATGCAGGCTGGCTGGGTACCTGGCTGGGCATGCGGGCTGGCTGGGTACCTGGCTGGGCATGCGGGCTGGCTGGGTACCTGGCTGGGCATGCGGGCTGGCTGGGTACCTGGCTGGGCAGTGGGCTGGCTGGGTACCTGGCTGGGCATTGGGCTGGCTGGGTACCTACCTGGCTGGGCGAGCGGGCTCCTGGCTGGGTAGCTGGGCCGCAGCACCAGCGGCTCCATATGTCTCCCGGGCTTTTTCCGACTCGCTCCCGCCCTCCAGCAGAGTGGCAGCTGTTGGCCAGGACGTGATTCTGAACTCTGCATGCCGCCGCCTGGTCTAGTGACGTCACTAGACCAGGCGGCGGCATGCAGAGTTCAGGATCATGTCCTGACCTGCCCATGGCACCGGCCCACGGGTCCCTCTTAATAGATACGGCCCTGATTGATACCAGTCACTGCATACCTGTTCACTGCACCTGCATGACAGCACGCAGTGTTATATACCAGTCACTGCATAACTGTTCACTGTACCTGTGTGTGTGACAGCTCCACATTTTATTGATACCAATCACTGCATACCTGTTCACTGCACCTGCGTGACAGCACACAGTGTTATATACCAGTTACTGCATAACTGTTCACTGTACCTGTGTGTGTGACAGCTGCACATTGTATTGATACCAGTCACTGCCTACCTCTTCACTGCACCTGCATGACAGCATGCAGTGTTATATACCAGTTACTGCATAATTGTTCACTGCACCTGTGTAACCGCACATTGTTGTGCCAGCAGTCACTTTTTCACTGCACCTGTGTAACCACACATTGTTGTACCAGCAGTCACCTTTTCACTGCACCTGTGTAACCGCTCATAGTATTAGTCAAGTCAGAGCATACCTTTCACTTCCTCCCCCTCAATATAGACAAAACAAGAGGCAGAGCCAGAGGCAGGCCACCCGGCAGGTCTGTTTGTGGTTGAGGTGGAGTGATTTTGTGTGGCCCTGGACCAAAGTACAGTGTTCAGAAGGCATGTGCCATCAACTCCCAAGATTGGCAGGACGTATGTAACGATTGCGGAATCGTCTCCGTGGTCAGCGCACCAGACGTGCGCTGACGCGGCGGATTTCCTCCACAAGCGTATTATTGCGGACACCCAGGCTAGGTGCTATGCACCCGCAGAGGGCAATTCCCACCGGCAGATGGCGCTGTGGAGTGCAGGCGAACACAGCCGCTGTACAGCCACAGATGCCAAATGGGAATTGTACAGATCCGGGACAAGGTACAATCAGGCAGGGCTGGATAGCCCACAGGGAACAGAGAAAAGGGACAGAACCAATGTGTGCCCACCAAATTAGTCGCCACCCAGCGACGGCGAACACACAACGGCGGAAACGAAGTAGGAAACGCAATCGCAAGAATGGCGATTGCCAATAGAGACACAAGACTGAGCAGGACAGAGCACAAGGGTAGCAAAGGCACAGCAAATCATACAATAAGGAGATACGGAAAATAACAAATGCTAGCTGAACGCGAACACCGCACTCATTCGCAACAGTGCACGCGGTTATGCGCGGTCTCCACGTGATAAGCACAATAGAGACAAGCACGCCTAACTAACCATTAACAGACAAACATGAAACAGAGGATGCGAGCGCTTGCTTAACGGTTACCTCACTGAGCCTCCAGCAAGCGCAGCAGACAAGACAGACACACGAAAACAGGGACAAGCGACAGAAGGATCCCCAGCGCTAGCTAAAAGTGGCTAGTGCGATCCCAGAAGACAGAACAGAAGGATCCCCAGCGCTAGCGAAAAGTAGCTAGCGCGATCCCAGGAGACAGAACAGAAGGATCCCCAACGCTAGCGAAAAGTGGCTAGCGCGATCCCAGAAGACTGAACAGAAGGATCCCCAGCGCTAGCGAAAAGTAGCTAGCGCGATCCCAGGAGACAGAGTAGCAGAACAGAAGGATCCCCAGCGCTAGCGAAAAGTGGCTAGTGCGATCCCAGAAGACAGAACAGAAGGATCCCCAGCGCTAGCGAAAAGTAGCTAGCGTGATCCCAGGAGACAGAACAGAAGGATCCCCAGCACTAGCGCTAGGGCGAGTGCGATCCAAACACACGGCAGACAGAACAGCTGAGGTAGGCAGAAACAACCGCTGTTCCAACCTACACTCCAGACTCAATCAGAAGGATCCACAGCCGCTAACGCTAGCCTAAAGCAACCCCCAGGAATTAACTATACTAGATAGCAATGGCTGACACTCCAGCAGTGTCCATCAGGAACAGACCATGGAAGGGAAATGTCCAGCAAAGCATTCTGGGAGCAGAATGCTTTTATAGTGCCAGTCATCAAAAGAAGGCAGGTAACGGATTTGCATGACTAATATATGCAAATCCCTCAGCAACACAAGCTGCACAACTGACAGAAGGTCTCCTTTCCAGAGTCCTGCAGCAAGCAAACCTAAACAATGGTCAAAAGGCTGCCTGCCTGCGCAGGCAGCTGAGCAGATTCTCACAACGTACTTGACATTTAACACAGAACACCTCATCTTCCGAATCCTCAGCTTCTGTATGGAACCGTGACATATCTTCCTTCGCAACCACCACTGCTACTACTAGCAGTACCAGTGGATCAGTGGCTGACCCCGCACCAACTGGAGATCGGTAATTTGGGAACGTTGGCACATGTACCCTGCATGGCACATGTGCCCAATCTTATAATCCAAAGATTTGTGTCTAAGTACCCAGGCTTACAGGAGGTCCTGAAGCAGTCCAAGAAGGTGTGTGGGCATTTCAGGCGGTCCTACCAGGGATGAGCAGAAACTATACTGGTGCGAATTTACGCATCGTAGTTCGCATCTACGCATCGTAGTTCGTATGTGAAGTTTCAAAACTACGCTAACGAATTTACACGAAGTATCACTACGGGTAGCTTACACCCACTATGCGTAGTTAACATCTGTATTGCATAGTGAACTACGAATGCGTTACTCGCGTCTAATTTTCCGCGTGCGATTGTATGCTTACAAATGTACGCATTGGAAAGGGGAATGTTCCCATTATAAGCATTTAAAGAGGAATTAATGCGTAAAATTTTCTGCATACGGGCATAAGCATCCGCATACACTACGCTTTGCACGACGCGTAATTGCGTATTTTAGCACGTATTTTAACGCGTAGTCTATGAAATGCATACATACAGATGCAAAGTAGTTTGGCGAAGCGTAATTGCGTAAAACTATGCGTAGTTCCATCGTAGCAAAGTTTGCTGACTACGACCATCCCTGGGTCCTACATGGCCATAGCCCGTTAGCCGATATTCAGCGGAGAAACAACTTGCTGGTGAGGCGCTTGATTTGTGATAGCCCGACTCGCTGGAATTCAATGCTCCTCATGTTTAACTGCCTGCTACAACAGGAGAAAGCCATCAAACAGTATCTGTACAACTACAGTGAAAGGATATGCTCTGGGGAGCTGGGGATGTTATGGCCGAAGTACTGGACACTCATGCGTAATGCCTGCAGGCTCATGCGTCCACTTGAGGAGGTGACAAACCTGGTGAGTCGCAGTGAAGGCACCATTGGCAACTTGATCCAATATGCTTTCTTTCTGGAGCGTGCTGTGCGTAGAGTGGTGGATAAAGCTGTAGAGGAGCATGACAAGGAGCAGGAGGAGGAGGACGAGTTTGTGGAAATATCACCTGCGGCATCATCAACACCTGCGGCATCACAGAGGAGGGGGGAGGAGAAGGAGTCATCTGGGGAAGAGGAGTCAGATGAGGAAGGTGGTTTTTTTTTGAGGAGAAGTCAGAATAACAATCGCAGCAGGCGTTGCAGGGGGCTTGTGCTGCTCACCTTTCCCGTGGTATTGTTCGTGACTGGGGGGAGAAGGAGAACTTACCTGACATCACTGAGGAAAAGCAAGAGGAAATGGCTAGTACGGCAGCATCCAACTTTGTGCAGATGGCGTCTTTCATGCTGTCCAGCCTGTTGAGGGACCCCCGTATAAAAAAATTCAAGGGGAATGACCTGTACTGGGTGGCAACACTACTAGACCCTCGGTACAGGCACAAAGTGGTGGACCTGTTACCAACTCACCTGAAGGCAGAAAGGATGCAGCACATGCAGAACAAGCTGGCAACTATGCTTTACAATGCGTATAAGGGTGATGTCACAGCACAATGCAATAAAGGTGCCACTGCCAGTAATCCTCCTCCCATGTCCACGCAGGCAAGGACAGGACGCTCCAGCGATCTCATGGTGATGTCAGACATGCGGACATTCTTTAGTCCAACTCCTCGCCTTAGCCATTCCGGATCCATCCTCCACCGATACCTCGACCGACAGGTAGCCGACTACTTGGCTTAAGTCTGGATGTAGACACTGTGAGCAGCGATGAACCCTTGGACTACTGGGTGTGCAGGCTTGACCTGTGGCCAGAGCTGTCACAATTTGCCAGCCAACTTCTGTCTTGCCCTGCCTTCTGAATTTTGGATTCCTGAATTTTTGAGGCTGGCCGCTACCAAAAAGAATAATAATTTTTCTGGTGTGTGTACATGCCTGCCTAATTTTTCTGGCTGCACTGCGGCTGCAACAACAAAACAAAAGGCATGTACATGTGTCCACCCCCCTTCGTGATCATTACCTTGCTGCCAGGGATGCTCAGATACCCCCAAAAACATATTCGACTTCTCATACACTTGAAACAAAAAGAAAAACCGAGAGCCCAATATAGTGCAGTAAGTCTAACAATTGTTGGCGAAATAATTAACAGATGTGGATATACTCACAAACACGGGTTACCACATAGGCAACCACTTGAACTGCAGGTGGGGAGCATTAGAACCTGACCCCACTCAGGTTTAAGAAATCGCTCTCTGTAGATAGAAAGAAGGGGACAGTCCCCTCCACCCAAGGTGGACTATATACTGTGCAAATTTGGACAGAGGCGCCAGGCAGGTTAAAATGATCTAAAAACAACTAAAAAGGAGGAGTACAGGTGGACTTACCTCCTGAAATGATGGACAATCGAGATTGTTCAAATCGCAAATAACAATTTATTTTGGCACTCCGCAACGCGTTTCGCAGGTATAACCCGCTTCATCAGGCAAGGAGTGCAAGCTAAAAATCAAGCATACAAACCATAAACAATATACAATAAACAGAACACGACCCTAAGAGCTTGCCATCATAATACAAAATGCAAAAATTACCTATTATGTCTGTCACAGAAGGGGCGATCTGCTGTGACAGGAGACGTGTAAACACCAAGGGCCTGATTTACCAAAGGACGATAAGCCCCTTTGCATGTCTAATTGTTTGTTTGCTCCTCCAAACAACCGCGAGAGCTATCGCGGACGCACGGACGCAATGCGCCGCCTCGGACGCGCAAAGCCCATAGACCCGTATTGGGCCCCGCGCATCCAAGAGGACGCACCCTGCGCAAACGCAGCACGTGCGTGTTTTTATGCACGTGCATACATTTGTGCGCGCTGCGTTTGTGCGGGGTGTGTCTTTTTGGATGCGCGGGGCCCAATACAGGTCTATGGGCTTTGCGCGTCTGTCACAGATATAATATGTCATTTTTGCATTTTGTATTATGATGGCAAGCACTTGCACAGATTCGACTACTCGGCCCTGGTTGAAAAAATTCAGGGAAATGGCGTGATTAATTTCTGGATTTGAAAGAGGACTCACAAATTCAACCTGGATTTTTCCCGTGAATGAGGCAATCACAGAAATCCACGACCATGATCACATAATAGCAATTTAGCTAAAAGCAAAGCCCCCATACCTGCTACAATCACCACAATTGCATGGATTATAAAGGTGAGATGTGGCTACAACTTAAAGAAAAAATCAAAAAGAACTTTTAGTGTTTGTGAAAATCGATTTAAAAATTTCAAACAAAAAAGTATTTGTAATTAAAAAGCCGCCAAAACCCGCCTACTTTAGTCTTTGTTGCCAGCTGGTTCTGCAAGTGCTGCATCCTTTCTGCCTTATGGTGATTTGGAAACATCTCCGCCACTTTGTGCCTATACCGAGGTTCTAGTAGCGTGGCCACCCAGTACAGCTCATTCCCCTTGAGTTTTTATATATAATAGCTAAGCCCCCTTACACCAAATTTGCCAGATATGTTAAGAAGAACAGTGGGAACAAGAGGAAATAAAAATTCAAAAAGACCTTAAAGTTTTTGAGAAAATCAATTTTAAAATTTCAAAGGAAAAAAGTATACGTTTAAATGCAGCAAATGACAATTCTTAGTTAATTGGTTAATGTAGAATAATAAAATACTTTTTTGTGGTTGTGTTTTTATTTCATTTAACCCTTTGTGGAAATGGTTAAGAGGTACTTTGTACCCCTATACTCATTTCTCCTGGGGGGGGGTATCTGGGGGTCCCTTCTTAAAGGGGACTCCCAGATGCCACCATGAACCCCCCCAGGGAGTCGTTGCCCCACCTCCTCCTTGGGCACCGGAGGTGGGGAACCCCCATGGATTGGACAGGGGCTTGGGGGAGAGGGGAAGGCTTAGCCACCTCTCTACCCGGAGGCCCCCATACCATGGACCATGCGGGCTGGTATAGCGCAGCAGTCATGCCCATCCAGATTTCAGATACCCAAACTATCCAGATATCCAAACCTTTTTCTGGTATCTGAACTCGGATACAGATTCCAGATATCTAGATAATCTGGAATGCACTATCCGAGTGAATCTAGATACATATTAGGTATCTGGAAATCAGTCCAGATACCTAGTTCGGGTACCCAGATCCGGATAGCGTAACCATGGAGATGACGTCCATTCAATTCAATTCAAGCACTATATTGTCATTGTGTAACACAATTGTAAGAAACATGGAGGGAGCAGCTGCGGGCAGTTTGGCGTCCTCCGCAGCTGCCTCCATTCCTCTGCCTAGTGTAACGAGCGGCGGGGATACGATCTCTGCCATCCCCGCCACTCAGCTCGCTCCGCCGTGTGCTGACCTCTCGCCGGCGCATAGCGGCAGGGCTATGCGCGCGCACGCGGCCAGCGGCAAGACCTTTACGCGTCTCGGAGACGCATCAGCTGACCTACGGGTCGGCTGACGTCACGAGGAGCATTCTTCGCTCCTGATTGGTTTTGCTGGTGGGGGCGTGCCTGGGAGTCCCCTGCCAGCATAAAGACAGCGAGCTATCAGTAGCTCACTGTCTGCTGTTGCGAACACTTGGTGTTAGCGCTCAGACGTTAGATAGTATCCGGTGTGCTTTGATCTGGGAGGAAACCAGGGATTTCACACAAGACTAGGATTATTGTATTATTGTATATTGATATTCTGTGTATGACTCTGCCTATCCTCTGACCCTGCTCTTGCTTATCAATTCTGTACTTCTGCCCATCTGACTCTGTTGCTGAACTCTGCCTGATATCTCACTACTCTCTTGCCTGTCGATTTTGTACTGTACCTGCCCGCCTGTTGCTGATCCTAGCCTGTCTGACCATTCTACTCACCACTGGTGAGGTGCTCTTTCATAGTACCCACCAGCTCCTCTGGTGAGGTTAAGCAAAACTATTCAGTTACTGTGTACCAATAGTGCCCACCAGCTCTTCTGGTGAGGACTCACAAAACTATTCAGTTACTGTTGCACCAAGCACTATACACCTTGCTAGCTATACTTGCATTATTGGTGATTCTGCAGATCACCACATAATCAGGTATAGCGTCTGTATTATCGGTGATTCTGCAGATCACACATAATCAGACGTCTGTGTTACTACACCAATCCTTACAGAACAGCAGACCAAAATGTGTATGGATAGCCAGGTTGAGGCTTTGATCACAGCGGTTAATAATCTAACCGTAATAGTCAATACCCAACAGACACAAATCACCCAGTTGTCTGAGGTTGTTCGGACCCTCCAGTCTGCAACCGCTCTAGTGCAGTCCCCTCCGGTTATAGAGCCTAGGATGCCCCTCCCTGAAAAGTTTTCTGGGCACAAATCTAATTTTCAGAATTTCAGAAATAGCTGTCTCTCTTATTTTGAAATGAGACCTATTTCGTCAGGGACAGAGAGTCAGAGGGTGACCTTCATCAAAACCTTATTGTCAGGGGATTCACAGACTTGGGCATACAGACTTCCTAGTGGGCATGAGGCTTTATCATCAGTTCAGGGGTTTTTAAGACCATGGCTATCATATATGATGATCCGGATATCGCCAGTACTGCTGAGAGAAAGCTTTAGACCCTCAGGCAGGGACGCAGCACAGTAGAGACTTATGCCGCAGAATTTAGAAGGTGGGCTGTGTCGGCTAGATGGGGACAGTTTGCCTTGTTAGATTGTTTCCTAACAGGATTATCTGACCCGGTCTCTGATATGCTGCTAGGTCATCCAGAACCTAAAACAATAGATGAAGCGATTGCGTTGGCGGTAAAGGTTGACCGCCGCATTTGTTATCAAAGACAGACTCGGGGGAAATATTCAGTGAGATCTTTTGCTAATGCATCTCCTTCACCTTCTCCTCCTCTGGATGAACCGATGCAGATCGGACATTCAAAAATATCAGAGGTGGAGAAGAATTGAAGACGGTCAGAAAGACTTTGTTTATACTGTGCAGAAGGGGGTCATGTTGTGCAGAATTGCCCTAAAAAGTCGGGAAACTCTGCCGCCTAGGTGTAGTGAGAGGTACTACCCTAGGCAAGCCTGTGTTACCTCTAACCGATAATCGTTTACTCCTCCCCTGTTCAATTACCTGGGAGGGTCAAGTTGTGTCCACTCAGGCTTTTGTGGACTCAGGCTCTGCAGCCAATTTTATTGACTATGATTTTGTTAAGAAATTAGGGATTCCTCTAATCCCTTTGGATAGACAGATTTTTGTCACAGCAGTAGATGACTCCCCTCTGCAATGTAAACGACCCCTTTGTCAGACTCCCGAATTGTTATGTCACATAGGGGTACTGCATAGAGAAAAGTTACATATTTTTGTGCTTCAAATGGCAACCTCCACTATGATCCTTGGAATGCCGTGGTTACAAAAACACTCTCCTCAGATTGACTGGAAGTCGGGACAGTTGTTAAGCTGGTCATCAGACTGTCATCATCACTGCTTGGAGAGAATTACTATTTGCGCCACCAAGGTTCAAGTGGAGGGTGTACCTAAGCAATATGCAGAGTTTGCGGATGTGTTTTGCCCCAAGTCTGCGGACAAACTTCCCCTGCATCGAAGGTTCGATTGTCCCATTGAGTTAAAACCAGGTTGTATGCCCCCTAGAGGTCATTTTTATAATATTTCTCGCCCTGAGAAACTTGCAATGCAAGATTACATCAAAGAGAACTTGACCAAGGGGTTTATCCGTCCTTCTCAGTCTCCGGCCGGAGCAGGTTTCTTTTTTGTCCAGAAAAAACACGGTGGTCTTCGGCCTTGTATTGATTATCGGGGGTTAAACAAAATGACCGTAAAGAATCGTTACCCACTCCCTTTAATTGACGATTTGTTCTCGCAGGTGACTAATGCGAGTATCTTCTCTAAACTTGATCTAAGAGGAGCATACAACCTGATACGCATTAGGAAAGATGATGAATGGAAGACGGCGTTTAACACACCTGATGGGCACTACGAGTATCTAGTGATGCCCTTCGGGTTGTGTAACGCTCCTGCCGTCTTCCAGGAGTTTGTCAATGAAATATTTAGAGAAGTTCTGGGGAAGTTCGTTCTGGTTTATCTGGACGATATATTGATATTTTCACCTAGTCTGACAGAACACAGGAAATACGTAAAATTTGTTTTGGGAAAACTTAGGCAGAGCTTCCTGTACGCAAAGCTGGAGAAATGTCTCTTTGAGGTGTCTGAGGTTCCATTTTTAGGCTACGTTATTTCCACCTCTGGGCTTTCCATGGATCCGGTGAAAGTTTCCTCTGTTCTGGAGTGGCCACAACCCTTGGGGTTGAAGGCACTCCAAAGATTTCTGGGTTTCGCCAATTACTATAGAAAATTCATTAAGGGATTTTCTTCCGTGGTTTCACCCCTCACTGAACTTACCAAGAAGGGGGCGGATCCTTATCATTGGTCAGCAGAAGCACATTCTGCCTTTTCATCATTAAAGAAGTTGTCCTGCTCCGCCCCTATCTTACGACATGTAGATATCTTGTTTCCCTTTAATGTAGAGGTGGATGCATCGGAGGTGGGGGTTGGGGCGCTACTGTCTCAGCATTCGGGCTTTGAGGGTAAATTACATCCCTGTGCCTTCTTCTCACAGAATTTCTCTCCCGCGGAAAGAAATTATGATATTGGAAACAGGGAGCTTCTGGCCATTAAACTCGCATTTCAGGAGTGGCGTCATTGGCTCGAGGGGGCAGAACATGTAATCACGGTATATACGGACCATAACAATTTAGAGTACATCGAAGGGGCTAAGAGACTTAGTCCTCGACAGGCTCGCTGGTCCCTATTCTTCACAAGATTCAGGTTCATCATTACCTACAAGCCAGGTAGTAAAAATGTCAAAGCAGATGCTCTATCTAGATGCTTTGAGCCTGAGACAGTTCCATCACCAACCCCTGAGAGCATTCTTCCAGAAAAAATAGTCTTGGCAGCTACTGAGACTTGGGAAGATTGGTTCATCACTTTAGTTCCCGAAGGTAAACCTGATGGGGTTCTATTTGTACCACTTAATTTTCGCCTGCAGATCTTGCAATCGTTCCATGCTCATAAGAATGCAGGACACCCTGGGGCTGCTCGAACACAGGATCTGCTTTCCAGATGTGTCTGGTGGCCTTTCCTGGCTCTAGATTGTTGAGAATTTGTGAAGGATTGTTCCATTTGTTCTAGGAACAAACCATCCCGCCAGGCCCCTGGGGGTACGCTGCAATCGTTACCAGTACCTAAGGAACCATGGACTCATTTGTCCATGGACTTTGTGGGAGAACTCCCAAGGTCCGAGGGTAAAACAGTCATTTGGGTGGTAGTCGACACAGGTTCAGTAAAATGGCTCATTTTATTCCTCTGGACAGACTCCCCTCTGCCAAAGAACTAGCAGATCTCTTCATTCAGCACATTTTCCGGTTGCATGGCATTCCGGAGAATGTGGTGTCAGATAGGGGCGTTCAGTTCATGTCCAGATTCTGGAGAGCCTTCTGTCATCATCTTGGGATGGACTGTTATGACCAAAGAGAAGAAAGAATAACATCCGGGCACTTTCCGTCTTCAAATATATTGCAGTGTTTATTCGCCATCGCAGATTCGCAGGTAACATACCATTAGTGCTTTCAGCTGTAAATCAATGCGGTGGTGGTGAGTTGGAGGTGGGGGTGCCGGGCATCAGTCGGGGCTTGAGATGGACCTGTCATTTTCTTCTGGCTACCACCCACAAACTAATGGACAAACTGAAAGGGTTAACCAGTTGTTAGAGCAGTATATCAGATGCTATGTGGCTGATGCGCAACTAGAATGGGCAACATTTTTGCCATTCGCAGAGTTTGCGCATAACAACCTGAAAAGTGCTTCCTCTGGCTTCTCTCCCTTTCAGGTGGTAACGGGGAGATCCCCCAAATTTTCTCCATTCCCAGTGGTATCTTCTCCTTTTCCGGCTTTGGAGGATTGGCAGGGAGCTTTGAAGGAGACTTGGGCTATGGTTAAAAGGAAGTACTGTAACGAGCGGCGGGGATACGATCTCTGCCGTCCCCGCCGCTCAGCTCGCTCTGCCGAGACCTGTATGCATCTCGGAGATGCATCAGCTGACCTACGGGTCGGCTGACGTCACAAGGAGCGCTCCTTGCTCCTGATGGGTTTTGCTGGCGGGGGCATGCCTAGGAGTCACCTGCCAGCATAAAGACAGCGAGCTGTCAGTAGCTCACTGTCTGCTGTTGCAAACACTTGGTGCTAGCGCTCAGACGTTAGATAGTATCCGGTGTGCTTTGATCTGGGAGGAAACCAGGGATTTCACACAAGACTAGGATTATTGTATTATTGTATATTGATATTCTGTGTATGACTCTGCCTATCCTCTGACCCTGCTCTTGCTTATCAATTCTGTACTTCTGCCCATCTGACTCTGTTGCTGAACTCTGCCTGATATCTCACTATTCTCTTGCCTGTCGATTTTGTACTGTACCTACCCGCCTGTTGCTGATCCTAGCCTGTCTGACCATTCTACTCACCAGTAGTGTTGGGCGAACATCTAGATGTTCGGGTTCGGGCCGAACAGGCCGAACATGGCCGCGATGTTCGGGTGTTCGAGCCGAACTCCGAACATAATGGAAGTCAATGGGGACCTGAACTTTCATGTTTTTTAAAGCCTCCTTACATGCTACATACCCCAAATTTACAGGGTATGTGCACCTTGGGAGTGGGTACAAGAGGAAAAGAAATTTAGCAAAAAGAGCTTATAGTTTTTGAGAAAATCGATTTTAAAGTTTCAAAGGGAAAACTGTCTTTTAAATGCGGGAAATGTCTGTTTTCTTTGCACAGGTAACATGCTTTTTGTCGGCATGCAATCATAAATGTAATACAGAGAAGAGGTTCCAGGAAAAGGGACCGGTAACGCTAACCCAGCAGCAGCACACGTGATGGAACAGGAGGAGGCGCAGGAGGAGAAGGCCACGCTTTGAGACACAACAACCCAGGCCTTGCATGCGGACAAGAAGCGTGCGGATAGCAATTTGCTTTTTGTCGGCATGCAGTCATAAATGTAATACAGAGGAGAGGTTCCAGGAAAAGGGACCGGTAACGCTAACCCAGCAGCAGCACACGTGATGGAACAGGAGGAGGGCGGTGCAGGAGGAGAAGGCCACGCTTTTTGAGACACAACAACCCAGGCCTTGCATGAGGACAAGAAGCGTGCGGATAGCAATTTGCTTTTTGTCGGCATGCAGTCATAAATGTAATACAGATGAGAGGTTCCAGGAAAAGGGACCGGTAACGCTAAGAGCTGGTCCACACTAGGTACGGAAACGTATCCGTGGCTGCGTTTTTCAAACCTGATGAAAAACGGAGTCCCGGATACTAATGTTCAAAGTAGCAGCCAGCCTCACCCAAGTAAAAAACGGATCCGTCTGCGTTTGCGGGGACCCGTTTTCAAAACCTGAATGGAAGGTCCGGATCTGCTGCATTTTCACGCAACGGATCAGGACCACGGCTACACGCAGGGGTAGTGAAAGCAATGAGAAAACGCATCTCCAGCTCCACAGGCAAAAAACTGATGTTAAAACGGATAGCCTGAGCTTTATGATTGGCCCAAAAAATCCTCCCACCCGTTCCTAATGATAGAGACGTTTTCTGTCAGGGAAAAACCTGAACGGAAACTGATGCAAAACTGATGCACTTTCATCAGTTTGCAGTACGGTGGGTACTTCCCCTAATCTTCCCCGGATCCGGACTGCAGTGTCCGTCCTGCAACTGTGTCTAGTGTGGATCTAGCCTAACCCAGCAGCAGCACACGTGATGGAACAGAAGGAGGGCGGCGCAGGAGGAGAAGGCCACGCTTTGAGACACAACAACCCAGGCCTTGCATGCGGACAAGAAGCGTGCGGATAGCAATTTGCTTTTTGTCGGCATGCAGTCATAAATGTAATACAGATGAGAGGTTCCAGGAAAAGGGACCGGTAACGCTAACCCATCACAGATGTTCATTGTTCATGTTACTTGGTTGGGGTCCGGGAGTGTTGCGTAGTCGTTTCCAATCCAGGATTGATTCATTTTAATTTGAGTCAGACGGTCTGCATTTTCTGTGGAGAGGCGGATACGCCGATCTGTTACGATGCCTCCGGCAGCACTGAAACAGCGTTCCGACATAACACTGGCTGCCGGGCAAGCCAGCACCTCTATTGCGTACATTGCCAGTTCGTGCCAGGTGTCCAGCTTCGATACCCAATAGTTGAAGGGTGCAGATGGATTGTTCAACACAGCTACGCCATCTGACATGTAGTCCTTGACCATCTTCTCCAGGCGATCGGTGTTGGAGGTGGATCTGCACGCTTGCTGTTCTGTGGGCTGCTGCATGGGTGTCAGAACTCCACTGTGACCTGTACGTGAACCGTCAGGGGAAACACCTCTTCCCTTGCCCCTCCCTCTTTCACAGGATTTCTTCTTCATTTCACTTATCCTTAAAGTACACGCTGACTGGCAGCAGTACAGTGGCAGTACAGAAATGCTATACAGTGGCGGGTGAGCGGTGTACTATTATTCCCAGCAGCGACACAGAGCACAATGCTATACAGTGGTGGGTGATTGGTGTACTACTATTCCCAGCAGCGACACAGAGCACAATGCTATACAGTGGTGGGTGAGCGGTGTACTACTGTTCCCAGCAGCAACACAGAACACAATGCTATACAGTGGTGGGTGAGCGGTGTACTACTGTTCCCAGCAGCGACACAGAGCACAATGCTATACAGTGGTGGGTGAGCGGTGTACTACTGTTCCCAGCAGCGACACAGAGCACAATGCTATACAGTGGTGGGTGAGCGGTGTACTACTATTCCCAGCAGCGACACAGAGCACAATGCTATACAGGGTGAGCGGTGTACTACTGTTCCCAGCAGAGACACAGAGTGGCAGTAAACACAATGCTATATAGTGTGGGTGAGCGGTGTTCTACTGTTCCCAGCAGCGACACAATAACTGGGGGGACCCTGGCTAGCCTGGCTGGAGAGAGAACTACCCTGCCTGCCTACCCAAAGCTAAACCCACAGACAAATGGCGGAGAAATGACGTGGATCGGGTATTTATTTACCCAAACCACATGACCGTTCGGCCAATCAGAGCGCGTTCGGGTCCGAACCACGTGACCCGTTCGGCCAATCACAGCGCTAGCCGAACGTTCGGGGAACGTTCGGCCATGCGCTCTTAGTTTGGCCATATGGCCGAACATTTTGGCCGAACACCATTAGGTGTTCGGCCGAACTCGAACATCACCCGAACAGGGTGATGTTCTGCAGAACCCGAACAGTGGCGAACACTGTTTGCCCAACACTACTCACCAGTGAGCCCTGTCACTGGTGAGGTGCTCTTTCATAGTACCCACCAGCTCCACTGGTGAGGACCTCTGTACTGATAGTACCCACCAGCTCCTTTGGTGAGGTATAGTTACCTATCAAGTACTACTGTTGCACCAAACACTATACATTGTATATCTTTCTGTGTGTAGTTACACCTGTTACTCCATCTGTATTTGTTGTCATGGCAGCTTTTGATATACCAGCATTATAAGTGATTCTGCAGATCACCTTATACTCAGGTATATATCTGCATTATAGGTGATACTGCAGATCACCTAATAATCAGAATTCTCCCTCTTGCTGACACCAATCATTACAGAACAGCAGACCAAAATGTCTATGGAGACACTGTGCAGTCAGGTTGAACTCCTGACAATGGCCGTTAACAATTTAACCACCACGGTAAACACCCAACAGACTCAGTTAGACCAGTTGTCAGAGACGGTGCGCACCTTACAACTGCCTAATGCACTAGTGTCATCCCCTTTTGTTATGGAACCCCAGATACCTCCCCCTGAAAGATTTTCAGGGCATAGGTCTGATTTCCTAAATTTCAAAAATCGTTGCCTTTCCTATTTTGAGTTACGGCCTGCCTCTTCAGGTTCAGAGAGTCAGAGAGTTACCTTTATCAAGACGTTATTATCTGGAGATTCACAGTCATGGGCCTACAGTCTCCCCACTGGTCATGAGGCTTTAAATTCAGTACAGGTATTTTTTAAGACTATGGCAATTATATATGGCGATCCCGATTTAGCAGTGACCGCAGAGAGGAAGTTAAAAACTCTCAGACAAGGGCATAATACTGTTGAAACATACGCTGCAGAATTTAGAAGGTGGGTGGTGTCGGCCAGATGGGGACAGTATGCCCTTTTAGACTTAAGGACCACCACTCATCTACCAATGCTTAATTTATTGATCACAAGTCAAATTCACAACAGTATCCCTCCAATACCCCCCCCACCTATTAAAACCTCCCAAAGAATACACTGGAATAACAAGGAGCGCTCCTGGCCACAACCATGCTCATACACCCACATTCATCCAACAAGGATTGATCAATCCGAGGCCTAGATGAATTGAGGCTAATGTGCCGTTTCCCGGTCTGCTGTTTGCGAGAAGTCCACTCTAATATTCACTCCGGATTATAGCTTATAGACAACTACTCCTGCAGCATAAGTACACAGTCCAGAGTCCTAATCTTTAATGACTGCGACATGCGCCTGCATAGCTATGCCTTTTAGCACTTCCTTATGTGAATGTCTGTATACAGCTCCTCTTCTTAAAACTATGCCGTAATGTAACTTGCTGATTTCTACGCAGCTAGATGGTTTCCAACCAGCTTCCCTTTCAGCATAAAGGTATTACCTTCTCGCCGCTGATTCTGATGGCTAGGGCTTCATTCTGCGGCGTCCCGCAGTATACAGGTACCTGTACTTGTGTTTGTTTGCCGGCTGACCGTAGATCACGCATCCCTCAGCATGGACGCCAGAGCTGCTCCTCGTGTCCAGCGTGTAAGCCACGCCCACATACGCGTTACGCCCACCAACGTGAGCTTCGTCAGTGTGATGACGCTGTGGCTGGATGGTAATGGGAACAACCTCTTCCTTTTAAAAGACTATGAATGTCCTATATCCACGCCTCTCTTTGGGTTTTCTTTGATTCTGCGCTCTAGATGTTTTTCATCATTGTATGACCAGTTCCCAGACTTTAGATTAAGGGGGAAGGAATCCATAATTATTCAAGCTCGGCCGCATAAGGTTTAAAATGTTCAATGCCTCATATGTATGCCTCAGACATGTGCATGGGATTTTATACTATTCAAGATGTAGTTATGTTTGTGGCTAATGCTTAATAGTTCTATTAATACAGCAGAGCCATCACCCTTTCACACATCAGTTTTTACCCATACATACATGGAGCTGCACTTATTCAATCAATAAGGCATCCCTCTCAACCCTATTTGCAGTTCTCTATGCTTTTCACAATCCTAACTTGTCATCACTCCTGTCTACATTTTCCAGCATCCCTGCAATCCAGACTCATCTTTATCTGTCAATCAACCTATTCTCTGCCAGTTTTTATATATATGTACAGGGGACTAAACTGTATGTGGTCTCATCAGACCTTAGGGGCACCTCTACCCATATTTCTTCAAGAAATGAACCAGATTTAATTCTGAATTCAGTCCTCGTGGGATCAGCGTTCCCAAAGTATATATCCACCTATTCTCTATCTGGTATAGAAATTTTTCAAAGTCCCCTCCCCTTGTGCTCCTTTTCGGTTTAATTATACATTTGTACTTCAGACAGTCTGGATTGCTATCATGGAATACTGCAAAATGTGTGCCCAATGGGCTTTTCTCATCTGCGGCGACAATATTTCCTACATGTTCCCCAATTCTTTCTTTGATCTTCCTTTTTGTTTTCCCTATATACTTCAGTCCACATGGGCAGGTGATCATGTAGATCACACCTTCTGAATTGCAGTTCACAAAACTTCTGATGTCATACTTTTTGTTCCCCTTTGCATTCTCAAATTCATTTGTTTTTTCTACCAATTTGCAATACCTGCAGGATCCACACGGGAACATCCCTTTTGGGATAGGGCCCAGGAATCCTCTTCCCCAATTTGGATCAATGCTTTTTGAATGGACCTCAGCCCTCACCAAAGTGTCCTTCAGATTTGGGGCCCTTCTTGGAGTCAGCAGTGGGTATGGACCCACAATTTTTAATAAGTCAGGGTCCAAGCTCAGGACATGCCAGTGCTTTTCAAGCACCCTTCTGAGTTGGGGCCAATGAGACCCATATGTGGTTATGAATCTCACTTTTTCTTGCCCATCATTTTTTCTTTTTTGTTTCTTTTTCAAAACCTCATTCCGATCGATTGCACCGACCCGTTCTCTAGCATTATCTACAACTTGCTCAGGATACCCACGTCTCCTGAACCGTTCACACATTTTGTTTACTTCGAGTCCAAATTCCTCTTCTTCAGAGCAATTTCGACGTACCCTTACAAGCTGTCCATAGGGGATACCCCACTTTTGACTACTTGGGTGAAAGCTTGAGGCATGAAGATATGTATTTCCTGCAGTGTCTTTTCTAAATACGGTTGTCTGTAGTCTCCTATCTTTCTTCTTTATCATCACATCCAAGAAGGACAACTTCTCACTTTCTATACTGTATGTTACTCTTAGGTTTCTGGAGTTTACATTTAAATCCTCCAGGAATGTCTCCAGGTTTTTCCTTGGTCCTCTCCAGACGAGGAAGATGTCGTCTATGTAACGAAGCCAGAGGGCGGCGTGTGCGCCAAACATGGGATGGGTGTAAACATCACCTCTTTCCCACGCCCCTAAATGCAAACATGCATATGCTGGCGCACACGCCGCCCCCATCGACGTCCCCCTCGTCTGTCTGTACATAGACCTATCTGCCATAAAGCAATTTTCCTGCAGAACCAGCCTCAATAATTCAATTACTGTACAATTTCTCTTAGACATCCATCCTCTGTACTGTGCTAAAAAGTACCTTACTGCTTCAATTCCTACCTCATGGGGGACTGAAGTATATAGGGATTCTATGTCTACACTAACTAACAAATCGTCATCTTCAATTTGGAATTCTCTAATCAGATTCAGCAGTTCAGTGGTATCTTTAATGAAGGATAGTAATTCTTCCACTAAGTTCTTTAGGTTCTCGTCTATAAAGACCCCGACCTTTTCTAATGGTCCATCTATTGCAGCTACTATGGGCCTCCCCGGGGGATTATCCATGTTTTTATGAACTTTTGGAATTAAGTATAGTACCGGGATTTTGTAATGTTGCAGCTTCATAAAGTCATATTCAGCCGCAGATATTGATCCTTCCCCTAAGGCCTGTTCCAAAATCTCATCTCTTTTCTTCACTATCCCCTGGAATGGATTGTCACGTAGCTTCATATATGTATCCTTGCAATTTAACTGTCTATTCATTTCTTCAAAATATGCCTCCTTACTCCATAACACGATATTACCCCCCTTATCACTTCCTCTGATAATGATGTCATCTGCCTCTTTTAATTCAAGAACTGCCTGTCTCTCCAAGGGGGACAAGTTATCAAACCTGGGTCCCCAATGAATGGACTCAAGGTCCCTACTAACCAACTCCGAGAACACTTTAATGTTCTTATCCATGGAGAGTGGAGGCATGTATCTTGACCGTTTTTTGAGGTCTGAATAGACAACACCATTACCCATACTTTCCTGCGACACATTAGTGAGGGGATTCCCTTCATCTATCAAACCTTCTAGATCCCTTAAGAGTGACCTCTCCTCTATAGATCTACCCATAGGTTCAAATTCTGGGGTCTCTTCAGGCCGAGAGGACAAATTTTCTTTATTGGCAAACATCTTTTTAAACAAAACATTTCTCAGAAAAAACTGAAAATCCTTGTAGGTGTCAAAGGGATCCCCACCTATTACTGGTGAGAAAGATAGACTTTTATTGAGCACAGAAATGTGCTGATCCCTTAATTCAAAATCAGTCAAATTCACAATAATATTTTTTGTTCCAGTGTGTTATTTGGGAGGTTTTAATAGGTGGGGGGGGGGGGGGTAGTGGAGGGATACTGTTGTAAATTTGGCTTGTGATCGACGAGTTCGCTATCAAAGACTAGTGAGAGGTAGAGCATCAGTGAAATCCAATTCCATCACGTTCTATGCTCCTACTCCTTCTCGTCCTCAAGAAGAGCCGATGCAAATCGGACAATCTAAATGAATGAGGCAGAGAAAACTAGGAGACGTACTGAGAGACTCTGCCTACACTGCCTATACTGTGCTGAGAAAGGTCACATGGTACAGAATTGTCCTCAGAAGGCGGAAAACTACTGTTGCACCAAACACCTACCTTACATTGGTTGTCCTGTTTCTGGCTATACCAGTATTATTGGTGATACTGCAGATCACACATAATCAGGTATAGCATCTGTATTATTGGTGATACTGCAGATCACCAATAATCAGAGAAATCTGTTCTCGCTGACACCAATCGTTACAGGCACACAACCTGGTGAGGATAAGGGAGGGTGATTAATGGAAGATGGCGACGGGCACTACGAGTATCTTGTCATGACCTTCGGGTTGTGTAATGCTCCAGCTGTCTTCCAGGAGCTAATCAATGAGGTTTTCAGAGAAGTCCTGGGGCGATTCGTACTCGTGTATTTGGATGATATACTCATTTTTTCCCCCAACTTGACTGAACATAGAAAGCATGTGAGATTTGTGCTAAAGAAGCTCAGGCGAAATTCTTTATATGCAAAATTAGAAAAGTGTCTTTTTGAAGTGTCTGAGGTTCCTTTTCTGGGATACATTATCTCTACTGCTGGACTTTCTATGGATCCTAACAAGGTTTCTGCCGTTCTGGAGTGGCCACAGCCCTTGGGTCTGAAGGCACTCCAGAGATTTATTGGCTTCGCCAATTATTACAGAAAGTTTATCAAAGGATTTTCTTCTGTGGTTTCACCCCTCACGGAGCTTACCAAAAAGGGGGAACATACCTATAATTGGTCACCCGGAGCTCATTCGGCCTTTTCCTCACTGAAACAATTGTTTTGGTCCGCCCCCATTTTACGTCATGTGGATGTCTCTTATCCTTTCATTGTTGAGGTAGATCCATCAGAGATCAGGGTTGGGGCTGTACTGTCTCAACACTCCGGTCTACAGGGCAGATTACACCCATGTGCATTTTTCTCTTGGAAGTCTTCTGCCAAGAGAAATTATGACATTGGAAATCGAGAATTGCTGGCCATCAAACTCGCATTGGCTCGAGGGGGCAGAACATTCTATACAGAACATACTATTACGGTCTATACTGACCACAAGAATTTTAGAGTATATTGAGGGGGCCAAACGTCTCAGTCCTAGACAGGCTTGATGGTCGTTATTTTTCTCGAGATTATTACCTATAAAGCTGGTAGCAGGCATGGTCGGAATAGCCGATTTCCGTTTCTGGCACAATTCCGCATTCCGACATATAGAAATTCCGTTACCGTTCCATTCCGACAGTATACCGGGTCAGTTCCGCGGAATTCCGATTTACACGGAATTCCGTCGGAAAAATTATAATATAAGGATTTGTACTTTTTGAAAAGCATGCTTATATACCATAGCTGGGATTTGAACCCAGGACCTAGTGTGTAGTAGGTATCTGTCTTACCCTCTAGACCAGGGGTCCCCAAACATTTTGGGTTGAGGGCCGGGAGAAGTATGCTACTTTTTCTATCGAATTGATCATAATGGAAGTATGGTTCATGCTACCGGCAGCTTTAGCATGCAGTGTGGGTCATGGTCTAGAGGGTAAGACACATGCCTACTACACACTAGGTTCTGGGTTCAAATCCCAGCTATGGTATATAAGCTGTTTTGAAAATCTGCAATTCCCTACTGCATGAGAGAGAGAGAGAGAGAGAGAGAGAGAGAGAGAGAGAGAGAGAGAGAGAGAGAGAGAGAGAGAGAGAGAGAGAGAGAGAGAGAGAGAGAGAGAGAGAGAGAGAGAGAGAGAGAGAGAGAGAGAGAGAGAGAGAGAGAGAGAGAGAGAGAGAGAGAGAGAGAGAGAGAGAGAGAGAGAGAGAGAGAGAGAGAGAGAGAGAGAGAGAGAGAGAGAGAGAGAGAGAGAGAGAATAATTTTTCCGACGGAATTCCGGAGAGATTTTTATGCTATTGCGGAAAATTCCGTCGGAATTATAAAATTTCTGCAGAATTTCGTTTGAGAGTTATAGGAATTCCGATTTGACTACCGGAATCGGAATTAACCTAATTCCGGCCGGAATCACGGAATTTATAATTCCGCGGAATTTTCCGAGCATCCCTAGCTGGTAGTAAGAACATCAAGGCAGATGCATTATCTAGATGTTTTGAGACCGAGACAGTACAGCCACCAACCCCTAAGAGCATCCTTCCCGAGAAAGTTGTTCTCGCAGCTACAGAAACTTGGGAGGATTGGTCGTCCACTTTGAGTCCCTATCAGCAAGACGTTCCCGAAGGGGGACCAGAAGGGGTTCTGTTTGTACCACTGCAATTCCGTTTGAAAATTCTTAATGTGTTTCATGCTCATAAGAATGCAGGGCATCCAGGGGTTGCTAGGACACAGGAATTGTTGGACAAATGCGTCTGGTGGCCATCTATAGTCTCAGATTGTAGGGACTTTGTCAGAGATTGTTCAGTCTGTGCCAGGAATAAGCCGTCCAGACAGGCTCCTGTAGGTACGCTTCAGTCATTGCCTGTACCTGAACAACCATGGACCCATTTGTCCATGGACTTCGTCGGTGAACTGCCTAGATCTGAGGGTAAAACGGTCATTTGAGTGGTAGTCGATAGATTCAGCAAAATGGCTCACTTCATCCCATTAGACGGACTCCCCTCAGCCAAGAACTGGCAGAACTCTTCATCCAGCATATTTTCCGCTTACATGGATACCGGAGAATATAGTGTCATATAGGGGAGTCATGTTCGTGTCCAAGTTTTGGAGAGCCTTTTGTCATCATCTAGGTATGAATCTATCATTTTCATCCACAGACCAATGGTCAGACTGAAAGGGTTAACCAATCCCTTGAACAGTTCTTAAGGTGTTATGTGGCAGATACCAAGTTGGATTGGGTTAAGTTCTTACCGTTTGCAGAATTTGCGCACAATAACCTGAAGAGTTCCTCTTCAGGTTTCTCCCCATTTCAAGTGGTTACAGGAAGATCAAATTCTCACCATTACCGGTGGTGTCATCTCCCTTTCCTGCCCTGGAAGATTGGCAGGGAGCTTTGAGGGAGATTTGGGTCTTGGTCAAAGAGAACCTGGAAAGGGCCTTTCAGTCCCAGAAAAAACAGGCAGATAAGAGATGGTCTGTAGAGTGGGATTTTGCTCCAGGAGACATGGTGTGGGTCTCTACCAGGCATTTGACCTTAAGACAACCCTCAGCTAAGTTGGGCCCCAGATTTATAGGCCCATACCCAGTGTCCAAGAAGATTAATAATGTCATTGCATTACCCTCCAACATGAGAGGTGTAAAGTCATTCCATGTGTCTCTGTTGAAACCAGCTATGCATGTGGATTCCTCTCCCCCCCCCCCCCCCTCCCCTGTGGTGATTAATGGTGAACCTGAATATGAGGTTGAGCAGATTTTGGATTCTCGGTGGGTGCGCAACTCAATACAGTACCTGGTGCATTGGAAGGGGTATGGGCCTGAAGAAAGGTCTTGGGTGCCAGCTTATCGTATACATGCTGAGGAACTTTGGAGGAGGTTCCATGAGTTGCATCCAGAAAAGCCATGTAAATCATGTCTGGAGTCCACGCCTCTAGGGGGGGGGGGGGTACTGTAAGAAACATGGAGGGAGCAGCTGCGGGCAGTTTGGCGTCCTCCGCAGCTGCCTCCATTCCTCTGCCTAGCATGTCACCCGTGCCTCCAGCGTCTAGCACGCTGAGGACGGGTTTGTCAGCCGCACATAGGGTTGCATTGTCGCGTGCGCGCGCGCACAGACAGGACCTTTATGCGGGGAGGAGGCGCGTCAGCTGACCTGATGGTCGGATGACGTCAGAGGAGACGTTCGCTGCTCCTCAATGGCTCAGAGGAGTGGGCGTGCCAATTGGGTCTCCTCTGCTTCTTAAGCCTCTCGGCTTCACTCACAAACTGTCTGCTGTTGCGAATGCTACGTGTTAGCGCTCAGATAGATAGATCCGGTGTGCTTTGATCCGGGAGGAAACCGGGGATTTCACACTAGATAGGAATACTATTGTTTATATTGCTCTTCATTGATATTTGTGTATGACTCTGGCTTGATTCTGACCTCTCTCTCGTTTATTGTCTCTGTACTTCTGCCAATCTGATCCTGTTGCCGACTCAGCCTGTATTACCACCTTCCTATTGCTTTCTGATTCTGTACTGTGATTACCTGTCTGTTGCCAACCCTGCCTGTCTGACTTCATTTCCCCACCAAAGAGCCCTGACCTCTGGTGAGGGCTTCTGTACTGAAATACCCACCAGCTCCTCTGGTGAGGGCTTCTGTACTGATAGTTCCCACCATCTCCTCTGGTGAGGACTTCTGTACTGATAGTTCCCACCATCTCCTCTGGTGAGGGCTTCTGTACTTATATACCCACCAGCTCCTCTGGTGAGGACCTCTGTGCTGATAGTTCCCACCAGCTCCTCTGGTGAGGGCTTCTGTACTGATATACCCACCAGCTCCTGTGGTAAGGGCCTCTGTACTGATAGTACCCACCAGCTCCTCTGGTGAAAGCTTCTGTACTGATAGTACCCACCAGCTCCTCTGGTGAGGACCTCTGTACTGATAGTACCAACTAGTGTTGGACGAACAGTGTTCGCCACTGTTCGGGTTCTGCAGAACATCACCCTGTTCGGGTGATGTTCGGGCTCGGCCGAACACCTGATGGTGTTCGGCCAAACTGTTCGGCCATATGGCCGAACTAAGAGCGCATGGCCGAACGTTACCCGAACGTTCGGCTAGCGCTGTGATTGGCCGAACGGGTCACGTGTAGTGTTGGGCGAACATCTAGATGTTCGGGTTCGGGCCGAACATGGCCGAACTCCGAACATAATGGAAGTCAATGGGGACCCGAACTTTCGTGCTTTGTAAAGCCTCCTTATATGCTACATACCCCAAATTTACAGGGTATGTGCACCTTGGGAGTGGGTACAAGAGGGAAAAAATGTAGCAAAAAGAGCTTATAGTTTTTGAGAAAATCGATTTTAAAGTTTCAAAGGGAAAACTGTCTTTTAAATGCGGGAAATGTCTGTTTTCTTTGCACGGGTAACATGCTTTTTGTCGGCATGCAGTCATAAATGTAATACATATAAGAGGTTCCAGGAAAAGGGACCAGTAACGCTAACCCAGCAGCAGCACACGTGATGGAACAGGAGGAGGGTGGCGCAGGAGGAGAAGGCCACGCTTTGAGACACAACAACCCAGGCTTTGCATGAGGACAAGAAGCGTGCGGATAGCAATTTGCATTTTGTCGCCATGCAGTCATAAATGTAATACAGATGAGAGGTTCAATAAACAGGGACCGGAAACGCTAACCCATCACAGATGTTCATTGTTCATGTTACTTGGTTGGGGTCCGGGAGTGTTGCGTAGTCGTTTCCAATCCAGGATTGATTCATTTTAATTTGAGTCAGACGGTCTGCATTTTCTGTGGAGAGGCGGATACGCCGCCGATCTGTGACGATGCCTCCGGCAGCACTGAAACAGCGTTCCGACATAACGCTGGCTGCCGGGCAAGCCAGCACCTCTATTGCGTACATTGCCAGTTTGTGCCAGGTGTCTAGCTTCGATACCCAATAGTTGAAGGGTGCAGATGGATTGTTCAACACAGCTACGCCATCTGACATGTAGTCCTTGACCATCTTCTCCAGGCGATCGGTGTTGGAGGTGGATCTGCACGCTTGCTGTTCTGTGTGCTGCTGCATGGGTGTCAGAAAATTTTCCCACTCCAAGGACACTGCCGATACCATTCCCTTTTGGGCACTAGCTGCGGCTTGTGTTGTTTGCTGCCCTCCTGGTCGTCCTGGGTTTGCGGAAGTCAGTCTGTCGGCGTACAACTGGCTAGAGGAGGGGGAGGATGTCAATCTCCTCTCTAAAGTCTCCACAAGGGCCTGCTGGTATTCTTCCATTTTGACCTGTCTGGCTCTTTCTTCAAGCAGTTTTGGAACATTGTGTTTGTACCGTGGATCCAGAAGGGTATAAACCCAGTAATTGGTGTTGTCCAGAATGCGCACAATGCGTGGGTCGCGTTCAATGCAGTCCTAGGCCGAAGAGGTCATAGCCTAGGGTCACAAAACCTGTTTATTTGGGCAATTTCAATGGTGGCGAGTCTGACGTACATAAATTGCAGCAATGGCCGTTAGCAACGTCTGAATCTCACGAAATGTCTCATGCAGGTAGAAGACATATTGTTAGACTTGGGCTCCAAAGATGGGTTCCCTACATCTCTGCAAACCAGAGTTACAGGGCTCCAAATTTGGTAAAATCCCCCATAGGCTTTCATTGGGCCTCCTATTTACAGTTCCAAAATCTCACATCTTTTCAAAGGGCAATTACTCAGCAGTGGCAAATTTTCTAGCATTGTAGGGACCCTTAGGGGGAACATGACTGGTGAGTTTCGGGCCCCTAGGCTAAAGAGGTCATAGCCTAGGGTCACAAAAACCTGTTTATTTGGGCTATTTCAATGGTAGTGATGGTGACGTACATAAATCTCAGCAATGGCCGTTAGCAAAGTCTGAATCTCACGAAATGTCTAATGCAGGTAGAAGACATATTGTTAGACTTGGATTCCAAAGATGGGGTCCCTACATCTCTGCAAACCAGAGTTACAGGGGTCCAAAATTGGTAAAATCCCCCATAGGATTTCATTGCCTCCCTATTTCACTTTCCAAAATCTCACATCTTTTCAAAGGGCAATGGCTCAGCAGTACCAAATTTTTTAGCATTGTAGGGACCCTTAGGGGGAACATGACTGGTAAGTTTCGGGCCCCTAGGCCGAAGAGGTCATAGCCTAGGGTCACAAAACCTGTTTATTTGGGCAATTTCAATGGTGGCGAGTCTGACGTACATAAATCGCAGCAATGGCCGTTAGCAACGTCTGAATCTCACGAAATGTCTCATGCAGGTAGAAGACATATTGTTAGACTTGGGCTCCAAAGATGGGTTCCCTACATCTCTGCAAACCAGAGTTACAGGGCTCCAAATTTGGTAAAATCCCCTATAGGCTTTCATTGGGCCTCCTATTTACAGTTCCAAAATCTCACATCTTTTCAAAGGGCAATTACTCAGCAGTAGCAAATTTTCTAGCATTGTAGGGACCCTTAGGGGGAACATGACTGGTGAGTTTCGGGCCCCTAGGCCAAAGAGGTCATAGCCTAGGGTCACAAAAACCTGTTTATTTGGGCTATTTCAATGGTAGTGATGGTGACGTACATAAATCTCAGCCATGGCCGTTAGCAACGTCTGAATTTCGCGAAATGTCTCATACAGGTAGAAGACATATTGTTAGACTTGGATTCCAAAGATGGGGTCCCTACATCTCTGCAAACCAGAGTTACAGGGGTCCAAAATTGGTAAAATCCCCCATAGGATTTCATTGCCTCCCTATTTCACTTTCCAAAATCTCACATCTTTTCAAAGGGCAATGGCTCAGCAGTACCAAATTTTCTAGCATTGTAGGGACCCTTAGGGGGATCATGACTGGTGAGTTTTGCCACTGCTGAGCCATTGCCCTTTGAAATGGTGTGAGATTTTGGAACGGTAAATAGGAGGCCCAATGAAAGCCTATGGGGGATTTTACCAATTTTGGACCCCTGTAACTCTGGTTTGCAGAGATGTAGGGACCCCATCTTTGGAATCCAAGTCTAACAATATGTCTTCTACCTGCATGAGACATTTCGTGAGATTCAGACGTTGCTAACGGCCATGGCTGAGATTTATGTACGCCACCATCACTACCATTGAAATAGCCCAAATAAACAGGTTTTTGTGACCCTAGGCTATGACCTCTTTGGCCTAGGGGCCCGAAACTCACCAGTCATGTTCCCCCTAAGGGTCCCTACAATGTTAGAAAATTTGGTACTGCTGAGCCATTGCCCTTTGAAAAGATGTGAGATTTTGGAAAGTGAAATAGGGAGGCAATGAAATCCTATGGGGGATTTTACCAATTTTGGTCCCCTGTAACTCTGGTTTGCAGAGATGTAGGGACCCCATCTTTGGAATCCAAGTCTAACAATATGTATTCTACCTGCATGAGACATTTCGTGAGATTCAGACTTTGCTAACGGCCATTGCTGCTATTTATGTACGCCACCATCACTACCATTAAAATAGCCCAAATAAACAGGTTTTTGTGACCCTAGGCTATGACCTCTTTGGCCTAGGGGCCAGAAACTCACCAGTCATGTTCCCCCTAAGGGTCCCTACAATGCTAGAAAATTTGGTACTGCTGAGCCATTGCCCTTTGAAAAGATGTGAGATTTTGGAAAGTGAAATAGGGAGGCAATGAAATCCTATGGGGGATTTTACCAATTTTGGTCCCCTGTAACTCTGGTTTGCAGAGATGTAGGGACCCCATCTTTGGAATCCAAGTCTAACAATATGTCTTCTAACTGCATGAGACATTTCGTGAGATTCAGACTTTGCTAACGGCCATTGCTGCGATTTTATGTACGTCACCATCACTACCATTGAAATAGCCCAAATAAACAGGTTTTTGTGACCCTAGGCTATGACCTCTTTGGCCTAGGGGCCCGAAACTCACCAGTCATGTTCCCCCTAAGGGTCCCTACAATGCTAGAAAATTTGGTACTGCTGAGCCATTGCCCTTTGAAAAGATGTGAGATTTTGGAAAGTGAAATAGGGAGGCAATGAAATCCTATGGGGGATTTTACCAATTTTGGACCCCTGTAACTCTGGTTTGCAGAGATGTAGGGAACCCATCTTTGGAGCCCAAGTCTAACAATATGTCTTCTACCTGCATGAGACATTTCGTGAGATTCAGACGTTGCTAACGGCCATTGCTGCGATTTATGTACGTCAGACTCGCCACCATTGAAATTGCCCAAATAAACAGGTTTTGTGACCCTAGGCTATGACCTCTTCGGCCTAGGACTGCATTGAACGCGACCCACGCATTGTGCGCATTCTGGACAACACCAATTACTGGGTTTATACCCTTCTGGATCCACGGTACAAACACAATGTTCCAAAACTGCTTGAAGAAAGAGCCAGACAGGTCAAAATGGAAGAATACCAGCAGGCCCTTGTGGAGACTTTAGAGAGGAGATTGACATCCTCCCCCTCCTCTAGCCAGTTGTACGCCGACAGACTGACTTCCGCAAACCCAGGACGACCAGGAGGGCAGCAAACAACACAAGCCGCAGCTAGTGCCCAAAAGGGAATGGTATCGGCAGTGTCCTTGGAGTGGGAACATTTTCTGACACCCATGCAGCAGCACACAGAACAGCAAGCGTGCAGATCCACCTCCAACACCGATCGCCTGGAGAAGATGGTCAAGGACTACATGTCAGATGGCGTAGCTGTGTTGAACAATCCATCTGCACCCTTCAACTATTGGGTATCGAAGCTAGACACCTGGCACAAACTGGCAATGTACGCAATAGAGGTGCTGGCTTGCCCGGCAGCCAGCGTTATGTCGGAACGCTGTTTCAGTGCTGCCGGAGGCATCGTCACAGATCGGCGGCGTATCCGCCTCTCCACAGAAAATGCAGACCGTCTGACTCAAATTAAAATGAATCAATCCTGGATTGGAAACGACTACGCAACACTCCCGGACCCCAACCAAGTAACATGAACAATGAACATCTGTGATGGGTTAGCGTTTCCGGTCCCTGTTTATTGAACCTCTCATCTGTATTACATTTATGACTGCATGGCGACAAAATGCAAATTGCTATCCGCACGCTTCTTGTCCTCATGCAAGGCCTGGGTTGTTGTGTCTCAAAGCGTGGCCTTCTCCTCCTGCGTCACCCTCCTCCTGTTCCATCACGTGTGCTGCTGCTGGGTTAGCGTTACCGGTCCCTTTTCCTGGAACCTCTTATATGTATTACATTTATGACTGCATGCCGACAAAAAGCATGTTACCTGTGCAAAGAAAACAGACATTTCCCGTATTTAAAAGACAGTTTTCCCTTTGAAACTTTAAAATCGATTTTCTCAAAAACTATAAGCTCTTTTTGCTAAATTTTTTTTCCTCTTGTACCCACTCCCAAGGTGCACATACCCTGTAAATTTGGGGTATGTAGCATGTAAGGAGGCTTTACAAAGCACAAAAGTTCGGGTCCCCATTGACTTCCATTATGTTCGGAGTTCGGGTCGAACACCCGAACATCGCGGCCATGTTCGGCCTGTTCGGCCCGAACCCGAACATCTAGATGTTCGCCCAACACTAGTACCCACCAGCTCCTCTGGTGAGGTATAGTTACCTATCAAGTACTACTGTTGCACCAAACACTATACATTGTATATCTTTCTGTGTGTAGTTACACCTGTTACTCCATCTGTATTTGTTGTCATGTCAGCTTTTGATATACCAGCATTATAAGTGATTCTGAAGATCACCTTATAATCAGGCATATATCTGCATTATAGGTGATACTGCAGATCACCTAATAATCAGAACTCTGCCTCTTGCTGACACAGATCGTTACAACAATGAAATTACTATTCATGACAACCCCACGGTGCATATAGGGGACATAGTGATAGTAACAAGGGTAGGAAGATAAGAAATTATGCAAGTATGCCAGGTATTACAGATATTCTAACAATTTGTACACAGTGTTAATTATTTCAGACAGGATTCAGAGTTCATCAAGTTTATGGCGGATGGGAAAAAGCTGTTTTTCAGTCTGTTTGTGTGTGTGCGGGTTGATCTAAAACGTTTTCCTGATGGAAGGAGCTCAAACAAGGCATTTCCAGGGTGAGTGTTGTCCTTGATAATGTTTTTTGTCCTTCTCACGCTGCGAGTATTATACAAGAGTTCCAGTGATGGTAGTTCAGTGCCAATAATGGCTTCTGCTGTTTTAACAACTCGCTGCAGGGCTTCTCTAGTAGCCTTCGTGCAGCTGTTGTACCAGGCCGTCATGCAATTGGTCAGAACGCTTTCTATAGTGCATCTGTAGAAATTAACCAGCAGCTTCTGTGGGAGGTTAGTGCTCCTTAGTTTCCTCAGAAAGTAGAGACGTTGTTGTGCTTTGCCAGTTAGAGCTAAAGCATTGTCAGCCCAGGACAGGTTCTCTGCGATGATGACTCCCAAAAAGTTGAAGCTGGAAACTCTCTCCACAGCCTCTGCATTGATCATTAGCGGTAGGTGAGTGGTCTTTTTGGTGGTCCTAAAGTCCAGAATAATTTCTTTGGTCTTCTTTGTATTTAATAACAGGTTGTTAATGTCGCACCATGCAGTGAGGTTCCTAACGTCTTCTCTGAATGCAGCTTCCTCATTGTCTGATATAAGCCCAATGACAGTCGTATCATCTGCAAACTTAACAATTATGTTTGAGGTATGGATAGGCTGGCAGTCATGGGTGAAATGTGCATAGAGGAGAGGGCTTAATACACAGCCCTGTGGCACGCCAATGCTCAGGGTAAGGGTGGAGGATGTCTGATTTCCTAGTCTGACAGTTTGAGGGCGATTAGTGAGGAAGTCCAATAACCAAGTACATATGGAGGGAGCAAGACCTAGTGCATGGAGTTTGTTGGTCAGCTGGCTAGGTACGATGATGTTAAATGCTGAGCTGTAGTCAACAAAGAGCATCCTAACATAGGAGTTGGGTTTTTCTAGGTGTGACAGGGCAGCATGGAGAGCTACATAGATGGCGTACTCAGTCGATCTATTTGTTCAGTAAGCAAACTGATGTTGATCTAAATTTGCTGGGATGGAGGCCTTGATGTGTGTGGCTACCAGTCATTCATAGCACTTGGCGATGACAGGGGTTAGAGCAACTGGTCCATAATCATTAAGACGGGTTATCCTAGGACTTTTTGGAACTGGCACAATGGTTGTGGATTTAAAGGGAACCTTAACCGGCGGGGAAAAATAAATTCACTTACCTGGGGGCTTTCCCAAGCCTCCTGCAGCCGTCCGGTGCCCGCGCCGGTCCTTCGGTGCCCTCCGGTCTCCCTCCGCCGCTTAGTTTCGTTTTCGGCCGACCGCCAGTCGTCCTCCGGCAAAGCGTCCTCTTCTTCCGCATTCCCTGTCGTAAAGAGCCGTAAAGCGTGTCCGCATGACGCCAAACGCGTCATGCGGACGCGCTTTACGGCTCTTTACGACGAGGAATACGGAAGAAGAGGACGCTTTGCCGGAGGACGACTGGCGGTCGGCCGAAAACGAAACTAAGCGGCGGAGGGAGACCGGAGGGCACCGAAGGACCGGCGCGGGCACCGGACGGCTGCAGGAGGCTTGGGAAAGCCCCCAGGTAAGTGAATTTATTTTTCCCCGCCGGTTAAGGTTCCCTTTAAGGCATGATGGAACTACACCCAAGAACAGAGAGAGTTTCAATATTTGTGTAAAAGATTTTGCTAGTTGACCAGCACAGGCCTGGAGCACACGTCCTTGCACACCATCAGGACCTGCAGCTTTCCTGGTGTTGATATTTGTGAGTAGAGTTGGACCGAACCTCCGATTTTAGGTTCGCGAACCGGGTTCGCGAACTTTCGCGGAACGTTCGGTTCGCGTTAAAGTTCGCGAACCGCAATAGACTTCAATGGGGATGCGAACTTTGAAAAAAAAAAATAATTATGCTGGCCACAAAAGTGATGGAATAGATGTTTCAAGGGGTCTAACACCTGGAGGGGGGCATGGCGGAGTGGGATACACGCCAAAAGTCCCCGGGATAAATCTGGATTTGACGCAAAGCAGCGTTTTAAGGGCAGAAATCACATTGAATGCTAAATGACAGGCCTAAAGTGCTTTAAAACATCTTGCATGTGTATACATCAATCAGGTAGTGTAATTAAGGTACTGCTTCACACTGACACACCAAACTCAATAGGTATGCAGTGGCGTGTTCACTAAACAGGTATACAGTGGCGGGTCCACTGAACAGAACAGGTATACAGTGGCGGGTTCACAGAACAGGTATACAGT